>NW_015164288.1:73156-80761 GCF_001447785.1 Gekko japonicus
GTGTGGGGTTGAAGGGGGCGGGCTTGTTTGGGCCGGGGGGGGGGGGGCTCTGCAACTTACCTGGCTGCTTCTTGCTCTGACTGAGGGTTGCTAGGAGCAGGGGGTGGGGCTTGTTGCATGTGCCCGCCCCCTGGGCTCTTTACTGCTGGAGCTCTGCTCCTGTGCGCTCCTGCAGGAAATGACCCCTGCCCTGAACTATGGGGAATGGGCAGGTCAAGCAGATGGAATTTGGAATCCTAGCCCATTCTTGGGGTGGCAGGGGAGGCACTGGTCATCTGCTGATTTTTTTAATGTTTTTTGTTCTAAAAGCAAGCTGTCATAAGAACATAAGAACATAAGAGACGCCAATGTTGGATCAGGCCAAAGGCCCATCCAGTCCAACACTCTGTGTCACACAGTGGCCAGAAATACCAGTGCCATCAGGAGGTCCAGCAGTGGGGCCAGGACATTAGAAGCCCTCCCACTGTTGACCCCCCCAAGCACCAAGAAGACAGAGCATCACTTGCCCCAGAGCCCCTAGCTATACCTTGTGGCTAATAGCCACTGATGGACCTCTGCTCCATATGCTTATCTAATTCCCTTTTGAAGCCATCCATGCTTGTAGCACCCACCACTTCCTGTGGCAGTGAATTCCAAGTGTTAATCACTCTTTGGGTGAAGAAGGACGTCCTCTATAATATCCTTTTTAAGGTGTGGTGCCCAGAACTGCACACAGTATTCCAAATGAGGTCTCACCATTGATTTATATAGGGGCATTATTATATTGGCTGATCTGTTTTCAATACCCTTCCTAATAATCCCCAGCATAGCATTGGCCTTCTTTATTGCAGTCACACACTGTCTCGACATTTTCAGTGAGTTATCCACTACAACTCCAAGATCTCTCTCTTGCTCAGTCTCTGCCAGTTCAGACCCCATCAATGTGTATTTATATTTAGGATTTTTGGCTCCAATGTGCATCACCTTGCACTTGGCCACATTGAACCCCATTTGCCATGTTGACGCCCACTCGCCCATCCTTGACAGATCCCCTTGGAGTGCCTCACAATCCTCACTGGTTTTCACCACCCTGAACAACTTTGTATCATCCGCAAATTTAGCCACTTCACTGCTTACTCCCATCTCCAAATCATTAATGAACAAGTTAAAAAGCAGTGGACCAAGTACTGATCCCTGCGGTACCCCACTGCTTACCACCCTCCACTGAGAAAATTGCCCACCTACACTCACTCTCTGTTTTCTATGAACTAGCCAGTTTTTGATCCATAAAAGGACTTGTCCTTCTATCCCATGATTTTTGAGCTTACTTAGGAGCCTTTGATGAGGAACTTTATCAAAAGCTTTCTGGAAGTCAAGGTAAATAATATCTATTGGATCCCCCTTGTCCACATGTTTGTTCACCCCCTCAAAGAACACTAACAGGTTAGTGAGACAAGATCTTCCCTTACAGAAACCGTGCTGAGTCTGCCTCAATAGGTTTTGTTCATCTATGTGCCTACTAATTCTTTCCTTAATAATGGTTTCCACCAATTTACCCGGTATCGACGTCAGACTGACTGGCCTGTAATTTCCCGGATCTCCTCTGGAACCCTTTTTAAAGATGGGAGTGACATTAGCTACCTTCCAATCCTCAGGAATGGAGGCAGATTTTAAGGAAAGATTACATATCTTTGTCAGGAGATCTACAAGTTCACATTTGAGTTCTTTCAGAACTCTCGGATGTATGCCATCTGGGCCTGGTGATTTTTCAGTTTTTAAGTTGTCTATCAGTTTTAGGACCTCCTCTCTCGTCACCTCAATCTGACTCAGGTCTTTCAACACCCCTCCTGAAATCAGTGGTTCTGGAGTGGGCAAGCACTTCTCATCTTCCACAGTGAAGACGGAGGCAAAAAATGCATTTAGCTTCTCAGCCATTTCCCTATCATCCTTCAATACTCCTTTTACCCCTTGGTCGTCCAAGGGCCCCACTGCCTCCCTGGCTGGTTTCCTGTTTCTAATGTATTTGAAGAAAGTTTTATTGTTGGTTTTTACGTTTTTTGCTATATGCTCCTCATATTCCCTTTTTGCCTGCCTGACCTCAGACTTGCATTTTATTTGCCATAGCCTGTGTTCCGTTTTATCAGCCTCACTGTGACTAGCTTTCCACTGCTTAAAGGAATTCTTTTTACTTTTTACAGCCTCCATTACTCTGTTTGTTAACCATGCAGGCTTTTTCCTATACCTGTTTGTGCCTTTCCTAACCTGCGGAATATATATTTTTTGAGCTTCTAGGATCGTAGTTTTAAATAGATCCCAAGCTTCCCCAATTGTTTTGACCCTTTCTACTTTTCCTTTCAGTTTCCTCCCCACGTGTCCCCTCATATCAGAGAAATTACCCCTTTTAAAGTTAAAAATGGTTGTGTGAGTCTTTTTGGCCAATTCTCTATTTGTACAAATGATGAACTCAACAACATTATGATCACTGTTTCCAAGCGGTGCAATCACTTTTACATCTCTCACCAGGTCTTGAGTGTTACTTAGGACCAAATCAAGGATCGCCTCTCCCCTGGTAGGTTCCGTGACCATCTGCTCCATAGCACAGTCATTTAGAGTGTCTAGAAACTCAATCTCTTTTTCCCGGCTAGAACACATATTGACCCAATCAATGTGTGGGTAGTTAAAATCACCTATTATTACACAGTGTTTTTGTCTAGTTGCTATCTTTAAGGCATTCATCATTTTATAATCCTCCTCTATCTTTTGATCTGGTGGGCGATAACAAACTCCCAGTGTTAAGTTTCCTTTTGGCCCCCCTATTTCAACCCATAGAACTTCCAGAAGCGAATCCAATTCACTTAGCCTCTCAATCTTTCTAGACTTTATACCCTCTCTGACATACAGAGCTACCCCACCTCCAACCCTTCCCCCCCTATCCTTCCGATATAATATATAACCGGGAATCACTGTGTCCCACTGATTTTCCTCATCCCACCAAGTTTCAGAAATACCCACAATGTCTATTTTTCCCTCCGACACCAAGCACTCCAACTCCCCGATTTTACCTCGGACACTTCTAGCATTTGTATAGAAACAGCTGTAATTTCCCTTACAAGTTAAGCCTGCATCCTTCCTCTTGCTATCTCGAGTCGTTGTCCGGCAGTCCATGTCACCAGCCATGGCCTCTGTGGACAATTTCAATCCACCTCCCTGTAGAAAAGCAACCGGTACCCCCTCACCTCTCTCAGATGAGCCAACCCGAACCAGAGACTTTTCATCTCCTGTCGGCTTTCCCCCAATATTCAGTTTAAAAGCTGCTCTGCCACCTTTTTGATTTTAAGTGCCAGCAGCCTGGTTCCTTCTCGGGACAAGTGGAGACCGTCTCGCCTGTACAGCTCCCTCTTGTTCCAAAAAGTATCCCAGTGCCTAACAAACCTGAACCCTTCCCCCCTACACCATCGTCTCATCCACGCATTGAGACTCCTGATCTCTGCCTGTCTCTCCGGCCCTGCGCGTGGAACAGGTAACACTTCTGAGAAGGCTACCTTGGAGGTCCTGGACCTAAGTTTCCTGCCCAGCAGCCTAAATTTCTCCTCCAGGACCTCACGACTGCATTTCCCCACATCGTTGGTGCCGACATGCACCACGACCACTGGCTCCTCCCCAGCACTATCTACCAGCCTATCTAAAACACGCGTAATGTCCGCTACCTTCGCACCAGGCAGGCAAGTCACCATACGGTCAGTACGCGGGTTCGCCACCCAGCTGTCTACCTGCCTAAGGATCGAATCACCCACTACCAAGAGCCCCCCTCCCACCCTGCTCAGGGATGGTTCCTTGGTGCAAAAGGAGAGCCGCTCACCAGCTGGGGAAGAGGTCCCTTCTGAGGGCACATTCCCCTTATCCTCAGCATGGTGCCCTGTTTCCCCTAGACCCTCATGCTCCCTGACAGCAGCGGGGCTGCCAGATCCAGAGTGGGACGTAGCTAACAAGTCCCCGAGAGTCTTTTCTGTGCGCCTAGCTGACTGTCTCTGCTTCTCCAGGTCAGCCACCTTGGCCTCAAGGGAGCACACACGTTCCCTGAGAACCAGGAGCTCCTTGCACCGAGGACACACCCAAGACTTCTGCCCAGTGGGCAGATAGTCATACATGTGACACTCCGTGCAAAACACTGGATAGCCCCCAACCCCCTGCTGGCATTCTGGCTTCATAATTCTTTTAAAATAAATAAATATAATCCCCCTTTTAAACCCTTGGTATTTATGTGGGTTTTGTTATCAAGTCAAATTATTTTACGGGAAAGACAAAGAGCCTAGGGCCTTGTCTTTCTGGCTCTTTTTGGGCTTCTTACAGCGCCCCTAGTCTAAGAGTCCCTAGGCTAAGAGCCACAGGCAAAGAGCCCTTTAGCTCACCCTTCGGCTCCGGCCAGAGGCTCGTGCCTCTGCCAAGGTGCTTCCTTAAATAGAGGCCTCCCCCAGCAGAGGTCAGGCAGCAGCTATTCAAATTCAAATTCACCCAGGCACTCAATCACAGGCAAAACAATGCCCCTTCCACTTCCTCTCAATTACAGGCAATCCCAGTCAAACAATGCCCGTTCCTCTCCCACACTCAATCAGCCAGGACTCTGCAAGAACTCTAAGTGCTTCCACACACTGCTAAACACAGTTTT
Source organism: Gekko japonicus (assembly GCF_001447785.1). NCBI lineage: Eukaryota > Metazoa > Chordata > Lepidosauria > Squamata > Gekkonidae > Gekko > Gekko japonicus. The sequence goes on from NW_015164288.1 coordinate 77,802, forward strand.
CCCACAAAATATCCTTAGCTGAATTCTCTCAGCTGAAAGCAAGTAAAAGAAACCCACTCACCACTCTCACAGCTCTCTCTCCTGCTCCTGCTCAGAGCTCAGCTGGTCTCCTCTGCCTCTGGCAAGGTGCTTCCTTGCCAGAGGCAACAGTTATGTCCTAAATTTAAGAAAGCAGCTTTTTAAAAAAATATATATATATTTGAAGTAGAGCAGATGATTTGTCCAGGGAGGCTTGGATAAATTTGTAGCCAAACCAAGCGATTCTTTTATTTTCCATGATTGCAGCTGTGTGTTTAGTGGGCTTTTATCTCCTGACTTTTAGTATCGCTCTTTCTTTGTTGTTCATTTAAAGGTTTAACATTTTGTAATACTAGCATTCCTTTTTGAAAGTATATCCACAGTTGGGGACAGAACTACACATGGGGGCTAGCACATGAAATGGTATCACGGTCATGTTTTCTCCCTGCTTTCTGTAAATTTGCTCCAACCCTGTCAGCACAGTGATTTATTAATTTTCTTTGTAATTTTTAAACTTTGCTTTCCCCCCCTACTAATCTAAGCCTCTAAGGCAGGGGTGGCGAACAAGTTCGACAAAAAGAGCCAAAATTTTAAACTGTGAGAGTCAGAGAGCCACACCACGCAGTGACCTGCCAAAACAGACAAACACTCACACAAAAGCATATACTTTTAACAATGACGCCCCGAGGAACTCCCCACACCCTGACCTACCGGCCGTCGCCAGCGCCGAAGACCGGGAGAGGGAGGCAGCGCCCCAACGCCGAACCTCCCCAGAAGATGCCCGGCTGCACGAGATGACCGCAGGACGCACTCGGGCGCGGGGGCGAGAGCCCCGGCCCGAGACGCGTGACAGAAGCTGCGACAGGGGAGCAGGGCCGGTGGCGCGGCCTCAACGGCGACCGGATGACAGGGAGCGCGTGTCCGGTGGGCGTCTACCCGGCGGCGCGCGTCTCCTCTGTTAAAGGGGGGGCGGGGCCGGGAGTGGAAGAGTAGTGTGGCCCGGGAGTGGGAGGGGGGAGGAAATAAAAGGCGGGCGTAAGAAGGGACCGGGGAGGAGCGACACGGAGCGACTGGCAGAGAGCGAGAGAAGAGAAAGAGAGACGGAGCGTGCCAGAGGTCGTGCGGGAGTGTCGGCAGAGGGGCACTCGGGGTGACGTCAACCCCGCCCCCTGCCATTCTGAGGTCCTCTTCTACCCCGTCTTTTCCAAACCCTCGCCTCCAGAGCCACGCCGCTCCTCACGGGGCCCACTCACGTCGTGCCACAACGGCCACTGGGGCGCCACCCCCAAGAACAAGGAGGAACGCGACAGAGCCACAATATACAAAATGATGATAAGAGGCAAAGAGCCGCATTAATTTTGGCCGGGAGCCGCATGCGGCTCTAGAGCCACGTGTTCGCCACCCCTGCTCTAAGGCAATTTACAACCACCACCCCCTCCCAATAATCCGGATCACAACAAAACAGCAGAATAAAATATGAAATCACAGCTAGCAGAAAGATGAATAAACTAGCCGTCAGACGTCACCAAAAGCCCGGATGAATAAAAATGTTTAAAATTAGTGCCTAACAAAAAACAAAAACAAAAGAAACATGAAGTTCCTGATGATCACCACCGGGTGCCACCAGGAAAAGACCCTGTTTCCAGTGATGCAGCAAGGAAGTGGGAAACATGTTACAATGCCATGGCACAGGTGATCTGATCCTGCACAGTGCAGGGAGGGGAGAAATCAGCTATATTAACTAATAACCCACATGTTTTGTGGATTTGCTTACTCCTGTTTTAAACCCCTTTACAATAGTAGTCATCATTACATATAAGGTAAAGGTAAAAGTTCCCTTGCTTGAAAGCCAGTCGAATCCGACTCTAGGGTTGCGGTTGTCATCTCCGTTTCAAAGCCGAAGAGCCAGCGCTGTCCGAAGACATTTCCGTGGTCATGTGGCCGGCATGACTAAACACCAAGGCGCACGGAACGCTGTTACCTTCCCACCGAAGTGGTACCTATTTATCTACTTGCAATTTCTTGCTTTCGAACTGCTAGGCTGGCAGGAGCTGGAACTAGAGATGGGAGCTCATTCCATCATGCGGCACCCGGGTCTCGAACTGCTGAACTACTGACCTTCCACAGCCTGCAGTTCAGCGACTTAACCACTTGAGACCATGCATTAAAACAGTTAAAAATAGATACTGGCAGTCCATCCTCAAAACTGTTATGCTTTGTTTTGATTTATTTGTATTATGCCACTGACATTGCATGATACTTAATACAGCCAGTGTGTGCTTGCTACATGGTACAAAGGAGCCCATTTTTAATTTCCTTTCTCAGCTACATGCTTTGTCCATTTTGCACTGTATGTTTTATAAATGTCAGGTTGTTATGCTTTTAAAACAAAATTTCTTATTTTGTTTTACAGAATAGCCACCATGAGAAGGTGCGTGGTGACCTGCTGGATAGCAGTTCTGTTTATCCTCCTGCTGATTGATGATTCCCTGTCTGGAAGGTCCAGCAGCAGCAGCAGCAGGTCCAGCAGCAGCAGGTCCAGCAGCAGCAGCAGCAGGTCCAGAGGCAGCAGCAGGCCCAGCGGCGGCAGTAGGCCCAGCGGCGGCAGTAGGCCCAGCGGCGGCAGTAAGCCCAGCGGCGGCAGTAGGCCCAGCGGTGGCAGCAGGCCCAGTGGCGGCAGCGAGCCCAGTGGTGGTAGTAGGCCCAACGGCGGCAGCAGGCCCAGTGGCGGCAGCAAGCCTGATTCCTCCTTCCCTAGCAAACCGGATTCTAACAAGCCTGGTTCTTCCCCAATCAAACCTGGTTTTGCCCCCATCAAACCAGGCTCCTCCCCAGTCAAACCTGGCTCCCCTGCAGGAAACCCTGCTAACCCCCCACACAATCCTGCTTTCCCACAAAACCCTGCTCCCCCCCCACACAATCCCAACTTCCCACAAAACCCT
>NW_015164288.1:80864-101417 GCF_001447785.1 Gekko japonicus
AACCCTGCTCACCCCCCTCAGTACCCCCCACAAAACCCCAACTTCCCACAAAACCCAGCTCATCCTCCCCAGCACTACCCACAAAACCCTGCTTACCCACCACAAAACCCCAATTCCCCACAAAACCCAGGTTACCCGCAGAACCATCCACAAAACCCTGCATACCCCCCTCAAAACCCTGGCTACCCACAAAACCCTGCTCACCCCCCACAATTTCCCCCACAAAATCCCGCTTACCCCCCACAAAACCACAACTATCCACACAACCCTGCCCTGCTCCCCCCCCACCATATCCTGGTCACCCCCCACCATACCCTGGTCAACCCCCACCATACCCTGGTCAACCCCCACCATACCCTGGTCACCCCCCACCATACCCTGGTCACCGGCCACAATATCCTGGTCAGCCACCACAGCATCCTGGTTATCCCATAAATCCTGGCTTTCCCAGCCGTACAGGAGGAGACAGCTGGGGCCATCATGACACTAAGCCATGGAAACCCAAGAAGCCCAAGACGAAGCATCTGGTGGGAGCAGCTGTTGCAGGAGCTGCTGCAGGAGCTGTGGGCGGCTACCTCTTAGGCAATGCCATGTCTAACTTGCGTTTTCGTTTTCACAACCCTGCTGAGGAACGGTGGTGGTATGAAAACCGAAATCGTTATCCCGATCAAGTTTATTACCCACAGTACAATCAGCCGGTTGTGAGGGATGTGTTTGTGAGAGACTGCGTCAATATCACTGTGCGAGAGTATATCGAGCCCACTGGAAACCAAACAGGAGATGAGATCGAAACCACTGTAGTGACTCGAGTGGTACATGAGATGTGCACTGAGCAGTACCGCATGGTGTCGGGTGCTGCAGAGGGAGGTAGTTGGAGCCGTTATAATACTGAACCATGGAAACCTAAGACACCCAAGCTTGAGATGCCGCAAGTGGCAAAAGAAACGGTTACAGTTGCCCCAAGGGGAGCAATTGTTGGCCCCCTCTTAGGCAGTCCCATGTCAAATATGAGTTTCCAATTTAACAACACCGATGACGAACAGTGGTGGTATGAGAATCGCAATAATTATTCGGACCGAGTTTACTATCTGGAGTACAGCCAACCTGTTTTGCAGGATGTCTTTGTGGGAGACTGCATGAACATTACACTGGAGAAGTTTCTTGAGCCCACCGGGAATCAAACGGTCGATGAAATGGAGGAGAGGGTTGTGAAACAAGTGGTCCACAAGATGTGCACAGAGCAGTACTGGCTGGTGTTGGGCGTTGCTGGAGGAGGTTCCCGGAGCCATCATAATAGCGAACCATGGAAATCTAAGACAGCCGATCCCAAGATGGACAATGTGGAAGAGGAAGCTGCAGTTATCGCCAGTAGCCGCTTAGAAAATGCCGCATCTCAGTCCGACTTTAACAAGGATGACAAGGAAACATTCGGTTCAGGCATTACTATGCTTCTGGCCAACCCTTCCCTGCTTTGGATCAACACATTCGCCTTCTGTTTCCTGTCACACTAAGGTCACACAGATGAAGCCTCTCTGTTGTTGTCAATCTAGCTGATGTTCAGAAAGAGCGAGATCTATCTTATGCGATTACATAGCATTATATAACGGCTTGCCTTGTAGTTCCTGTAACGCTATGTAATGCAAACTTTTTTGTGTGTGGTGAACGTATTCTTGCTTATGCACCTTTTTGGTGGCATAGCTTTATGAGCAATTATATCTGTTGAATTATAGAGAACATACAAGCTGCCATGATTACTCCTTTTTTAGGGCTGTCTGATTCCGTATCTCACAACACAAAGAAGCTTGTTAGTAGGAGTGTGCACACACAAAAATTCAGGATTTTTGAATTTGGATATATTGCACCCCCCAAAATTCGAGATTCCTGAAAAAAACCCAAATTTCTATATTGGTATGGTATTTGGATTTGGGGTTTCCCTGGAAATCCCATTTTTTGTGGCTCCATTTTAGCTTATGGGACCATTATAGTCAATGAGGAATCTATCTGGGGATATTCAGGGGTCTTGTGGGTCTGTACTTTGAGGTAGGGGCACCAAAATTTCTTGTGCCTCTCCTCAATAATCCCCCCAAATTTCAAAAAGATTGGACTGGGGGTCCAATTCTATGGTCCCCCAGAGAAGGTGTCCCCATCCTCCATTGTTCCCAATGGTGGGGAAAAACCCAGCAAAAACAAAAAGCAAGAATTGATGTCAAACCAGAGAGTTTTTTCAGTAGAAACTGAAGGTTTGTGAGGTTTTTCCCCAAGCCCAGCAGAACCAGTGTGGGTCCAGAGTGGTGCATGTACTGGTTCTGCAAAAATGCCCCTCCCCCCTTCAGTTTTTACTGCAGAAACTCTCTGGTTTGACATCAGTCTCAGCTTTTTTGCTATTTTTTCCTCATTGAAAATAATGGAGGATGGGGGTATTGGGGGCCCATAGAATTGGATCCCCTGGTCCAATATTTTTGAAACTTGGGAGGCTTTTTGAATAGAAGCACCAGAAGCTATGCTGAAAATTTGGCACCTCTACTTCAAAAAACAACCCCCACATAACCATGGATAGATTCCCCATTATAGCCTATGGGGATGATTGACTATAATAGTCCCCAATTGGGGGGGGGGGGCTCCCTCTAAGCCGCGGAGTCTTGTGAGCAAAAATGCTACTTTGTGAGCTCCTGGCATTAAAGTTGTGAGCGAGTGATCTGGCTGCTGCATGAATTAGTTTGCTCTGGGGCCATCTTTCCTGAGCGGAGACAAAAAATGTGTGAGCCGGAAAAACTGTGAGCTAGCTCACACTGACTCAGTTTAGAGGGAACCCTGGTCCCCATAGGCCATAATGGAGCCGAAAGTATTTAAAGGTGTCACCTTTAAATTTGTTCATGAAGCTGCAGCTGCACCCAGAGTGGTGTCTAAAGGGACTGCATTCTCTTTAAACACCATTTAACTGTGGCTATCCTGTTTTCCTGGATAATGCTTTCTCACTCACTTACTTGGACCAGCCATTTTCCCTCAGCAGGATCTCCAAATCTAAAGTGGCTTTGCTGTCTTCCAACATGTAATATGTGTGGCAGGACAAGGAGTGAAAATGACCAGCGCTTTCATGCTCCTCACATGACAGACAGCTGCAGTGAGATGATGTATGAACTAGCCCCACACTGAAAACATACATATCCCCATAGTTCTCTTCCTGTTCTTTTCATTGATAGACAACTCAGTTAAATATCTTTGTGCATGGATCCTCAGGAATGAGATACAGCCACTTGATGTATTCATGACAAAGTGGAAAGGGACATTGCTAGGCCTTACTAAATGAACTGATCTAAAATTTATGGGTGGGGAGAAATTCAGTAATTAAAACGAATCTATGGGTCAGGGTGTTATTTTAGTAAAAAGCCAAAGTCATGTCTGTCTTCTCCCTTCCCCATTCACAGTCTTTGTATTGTGGCAAAATGAGATGATAGACACTGGGATACAAATGCACTAAACAAAGAAATAACTCCAGTGTTTTTTTCTGCTCAGTGATGAATCTTACACTGGATGAAGGAAGATGTTCTACAAGAGACCATATCCTTCCATCAAAGCATATGATGATGAAATTATGCCAGGCCACTAGAGGAGAGAGAGAGAGAAATATATATATATATAGTTGCTAGAACAGGGAGAAATATGAAATACACATTGTGGAATTGTAAAAATCCACAATGGATTTTTCTTTAATGAAGTTTACTTCCTATAATAAGGCAGGACCTTTTAAAGACACAACTGGTGGCTTAATGTTCAGCCTTCCTTTAACATGGGCAAAAAAAGTTACTGGATTCACAGGCAAAGTGCAGCACACCTTCAGCCCATGGCATCTTTGCATCTGGAGTGGGGTTTGGATCTCAGGTTAGCAGGATTCTGAACAAAGGAACTTGAACACAGCCAGTAAGTATTTATTAGTGCTATTGGCCGAAGGAATGTCTTCCCCATCCTGCCCTCCAATCAGTCTCCTGTGGGAGGAAGGGTGAGACAGAAGGAACCAAGCTACATGTTTGCTGGTCCAATTTGCAGGATGAACAGGAGAATAAATGCAGATCCCTCCACTGAAGTCTACGGCCCAGTAAATGGAGTGCAGGTGCTCCTGGGTGTACTCTTGGGAAGGTTCTTCAGGACATTGTTAGACCTTTCTAAATAGACTGATCTGAAATTCTCATGGGTGGAAAGAAGTTCAGTCTTTAAAATGAATATATTACCCAAGATGTTATATTATTGAAAAGCCAAATGCATTTCTCTTTCCCCACTTCCCCATTTGCAGTCTTTGCATTGTCACAAAATGAGGTTAATGGGACAATGGGATACACATGTATGAAATAAAAATAAATAAGTGATGACTTTTCATTGGAGTAAGGAAGATATTCTACAGTGGCTCCATATTCCATGTAAATAAAGAAAACATACTCTTAACATTAAATGATATGATGATGATGAAATAATGCCAGGCCATTAGAATTTATGATGTAACCAGCAAAGATAATTGTTGGTCTCATAAAAAAACAAAACACAAACATATTGATATCTATATAATTAAGTTTATTTCCTATAGTAAGACAGGCTAGGGTTGCCAGTCAAGAGCATCTCCCCCCTCCCCCGTCCTGGGAGCTTATGGGTGGGGCTGTACATTATGCCGTGTCACATGATGTGTGATACCACAACATCACTTCCGTTCATATACACAGAGGTGACATCACACTTCATTGGGGATGCTCTAGCAAGCCCACCAAACTCTATGGTTTTACCATAGAGGTTTATTTTTTGTGGGGGGGTTACTCAAGTGTCCTTGTGATGCATGATATTACTTCTGGTTATGTGACTGGTTTGGGCCCAATTTCTCCTGCTGCCACATGTCAGCAGCCAGGGACCAGGGACAGGAGATCTCCACACTGTAGGAAGAGACCTGGTCCTTTTAGGGCAGGCTCTTTTTAAGATAACAGCTGGAGGCTGAATGTTTAGCCTTCCTTCTTGTTGCACCCTGTTTCGATGGTCGAATCTGCATTTGTCTTTCCTACCGGTATCCGAGCCTTCTGACTTGGTCTTCAAAAAAGCTGTCTACATTTGCTTTCGGTTTTGCACCTCAACAATGCTAGCATACTTGTGCATGTCTGCATATATTTATTGCCCTCCCATGGCGGCTCCACTGTCATTGCGCCTCCGCACCGTTCTAAATGAATCTTCTCCAAACAACTTCCAAACAAGCATAGAGAAAGACGGCATCACAGCAGCACGAAACTGATTGATGTCAGTTTTCTTCCATAAGAACAAAGAAAAGAAATGTACACATTTGTGTAATCTTTAAAAAACACAAAACCTGATATTTGACATCAGCCTGTAATGCAGCGATCTTAAAAACAGAATGTGGAAAGAGGGGGCTTAAGATCCCGCTCCCTTTTCCTAGCCTCGGACAACCCTTGTACCCGCTGTATTTCCTGTTGGGGGCCGCACAAAAGTTGCCCTAATGGGACACAGAGCAAAATGCCTTACACCCCAGAATTTGCACACCTCAAATTGTGTATCAAAGTTTTTCGTAATGGGGTCTTTACACTGACTCAGAGGTAACAGAGTCTTTTGCTGGCTAGCAGGATGGTAAAAGAAGGACAGGTGTGTAAGACAGAAACTCTGTCACGGGTTGTGCTTCCCCAGCCCAATTTGAGAAAGCACTCGGCACAGTCCTGTAGAGTAGAATCCAGGCTCAAAACTTTATTAATAAAGGAGGGAAAATACAGGTACAACAAGGTTTTGAATCCTCAAATACCCACAGCCCTCCCTAAGGTTACAATAGGAGACATGGGGTTTTAAACCCACTATGACGCTTTGCAAATAAATCAGAACTACTGGTTCCATCACTTTGTCATATATCCGTCACACCATTCTGATTGGGCCTGAACCTGTGGGTTGGATTTTCACTGGCAAAAATGTACCTCCTACAGCTAAACAATAGGCCTTCTTCTCAGGCTGTGAAGTTCCAAAAAGTATCTAATGTAACAGATATGCAGAGGTCGATTCGGGGGGATCGCGGTTCCTCCGGGTGAGGTGCAGGGGGCGGGGCACACGACAAAGCCCCGCCCCCTGCTTCTGGCCGCCCCGCTTCCGGCCCTCATCCAGCCAGGAGGAGACAGGAGAAGAGGGAGGGTAAGTTGCTTCCTCCCCGCCTCTCCCCACCCCTGCCTGCCTGGGGCTAGGGAGGGCCTTGGCGGGGCTTCCTCACACTCCCGCTGGCCTTGCAGGTCCACTGCCGGGTCCCGGATGGATTTTGGAGGTGGAGCCTGAGTGGTGGGTTTAGATTCAGAGGAATTAGCTGTGTTAGTCTGTTGCTGAAAAATAGTCCAAGAGTTCAAATAGCACCTTTAAGACTAACAAATAGCACCTTTAAGACTAACCTTTAAGACTAAGACTAACTGAGTGGTGGGTGTGGCCTTATGACACACTTCCGGTGATGTCAGGGGGTGTGGCCTTATGACACACTTCCGGTGATGTCAGGGGGTGTGGCATATGCTAATGAGTTATGCTAATGAGTTCCCCTAGCTCTTTTTCTACGAAACGACCCCTGCAGATATGGGTACATCATGCAGTATGTTCTCCATCTAACGCAAGCGAGCTGACATCAGAAACATGCGCAGTCACAGCTAGCCATCACGAGCAAGGTCATAAGCAATCAGTTACTGCCTGTCAGCATTTAGTATTTTTCCCAGAATGCATTTAAGCATCGAACCAAAGTGAATACCTAAATATATATATTCATAATTGATTTCTACCTCTGTAATTAGAATCATCAATGGCACTTAACATATCTGTATATCTGTATATGTCATAGGTGCTAACTGAGTCCACTAAGGTTAGTCTACTAAGGCAGACAGAGTGCTGAGTGCATAACAGTGTCACATATAAACTGTGTGTACAACAGTGCTGCTAGACTCTTGCTCTTTTCTACATGTTAAATAAATATAGGGTGGAGGTGAAGAGAAGGTAAAAACACGGCTTTACTATTCAGGACGGACAAAAGTAAATACTACTTTACACAGAGAGGGATTAAAATGTGGAATTTGCTGCCAGAGGATGTAGTGATGGCCACAGGAATAAACAACTTCTAAAGGGGATTAGATAGATTCATGGAGGCTACTAGCCATGGTGACTGGGGGGAACCTCCACATTCAGAGACACTAAGCCTCTGAATCCCAGAGCCAGGAGGCAGCATCAGGGGAAGGCCTTGGCTTCTATGCCCCGATGTCGGTCACTGTGTGAGACAGGATGCTGGACTAGATGGACTATTGGTCCAGTCCAGCAGGGCTTTTCTTGTGTTCTTATATTCTTACTACCAGGTTTTTGCTGGGCAATGTTTTGAGATGCAAATATATCACAGCCCCTCCCTGCTGGCTTTTATTCAAGAGCGTCTACATTCTATTTTTGAAGCATTTGCCTGGGAGTCAGTCAGTCACATGCATCTGCCCTCATGTTATACAAGATGAGCCTTAGTTATTCACTGGCAGGTTCTCACTTTCTTCTTAGGAATTATCTCCACCTTAGGGATGATTGGTAACAACCCCATCACCAGTGCTTAAGTGACTGGTATAGCAGCTAAAGTGTACAATGTCACCTGAGAAGAGAAGAAGAGATTGGATTTATACCCCATCCTTCACTACCTGAAGGAGTCTCAGAGCACCTTACAATCTGCTTTCCCTTCCCCTCCCCACAACAAACACCCTGTGAGGCAGGTGGGGATGAGAGAGCTCTTTCAGAACTGCTCTTGTGAGAACAGCTCTGAGACAACTTGTGACTGACCCAAGGTTACCCCAGCAACTGCATGTGGAGGAGCGGGGAATTAAACCCAGTTCTCCCAGTTTAGAGTCTGTGCACTTAAGCACTACACCAAACCTGCCCACAGACTGGTTGATGAATACAGAGCTGAGAATCCAGACAGCATACTGAACCCTCTGTAGGATGGGTTTGCTTCTCTAGCACCTGTCTATTTGCATCTGTCATTGGTTTCTGGCAGGATAACCGCAATATCATCTGAGCCTTGTGCTTGAGGAGGGACAGCGGTTCAGTGGAACATGCCTTGCCTTGCACACAGAATGTCACAGTTTCAGTCCTTGGTAACTCCAGTTAAAGGATGTCAGGTAACCCAGGCTGGGAATGATCCTTCTCTGCCTGAGACCCTGGAAAGCTGCTACTGATCAAAGTAGACACTAGTGAGCTAGCAGATCAGAGGTCTGACTCAGCTTAAGGCAACTTGATATGTTCACTATTGATATTGGCACTTAATGGATTAATGTATATTCCAAACTATTCCCTGCCTGAGGAAGATATGATGATGATGGCCACAGTCAGATATCTGACTAGTAGATGGTGTTCTGCAATTCGAGATCTAGCCAAGTTCTTGGGAATTGCAGATGTGTCTTCACATGATTCCTGCTGCAACACTGACTTCTGGAACTGAGATGGTGTTATTTGCTCAATGACCAGAATGTCCAGGTATTTCTTCAGACTTCTAGGCACTGCTTCAAGGGCTCCAGTGACAACTGGCACAGTGGCAACTTTCTTTTCCCAGAGGTTTTCTGTTTGTAGGTCTTGATATTTCATTATCTCCTCCTGTTCTTCTTTTCCACCACCACCACCCTACCTTGGGGCCTTGGCACAACAGGAGAGGGAAGTTAAGCTTTTCTTACTGGACAATTTTCATTTGCCCAACTTGAAATAGCTGATGGAAGCCCCTGTTTGCTGGATTTGGGACACTTAGGTGAACTGATGGGCTACATCATGTGCTTCTCCAACAGGGCCAAGAGCATTTCCCCAGGGCCATTTCAGGTCAGGAAAACAGTTCAGAGGAGAGGAAGGGTTAAGCCCCCTCTGCCCATGCCCCCTGGTCCCAATGTGAAGTAGGTTCACATCCCCCTGGAATTGTTTCAAGCACAAAACGTTCAGAGCATGTCTGGTCAACGGGACCATGCCAGGCACAAGGAGAGACAAGACCTTTGTATGATATATTCAGGGCCCCCCATTGCATAGAGCCAGGAGGATGGATAAAGTGTATTTGATGGATCAGTCTGACCTGGAGCTCCTCTGTTGCAGCCAGTCTAGTGGCTTTTAAGCTTATCAGTTTTTCAGACTGCCTCCCTTGCTGTAACCTTAACAGCAGAGTCAATATTCAGCAGATGAGAGTGCTTGCTTATCTCCACACCCTTAAAAAGCTTCCTCTCCTAATTCTTGCAGCTCTAGATGCTTATTAAAGTTGCAGCTACAGACTCTGGCTGAAAAGCAAAAACAAACCCTAGCTGCTTTCCTTTGCTGCTGCTTTGTTTCCTCCCATTGGCCTCCAGCCATGGTCCCTGCATTTCTCTTTGCATGTTCGCAGTGTGTGCGCAGACCTCATCTATTACGTAAGATGGACCGTTAAATTTCTATGATGGGGGGGGGGGATAAGGAATTAACGCAACAGGGAAGCATCCAAATGATATCCCGATTTCTATTTTCTTTAAAATAGGAGCTCCAGTAACACAGACATTTGAAAAGCAGAAACTGAAGCATTCTGATTTTGGCTATTGGGCAAGGATTGTCTTTCAGAGCTGGGAAAGAGAGGGGTTTTGGGTTTTTTTAGAGGTTAATAGTGCAGTTCTGCATCATGGCACCCAGGGGGTTAAATGAAACCCTAGTTCTGTAATCTGATGTGATGAATCAAGCCTCTAATCCACATGGTAGTGTGGCAGTGGGGAGGGTCCCTAAATTAAAAAAAAGGAGGACGTGGGTGTTATTGCATTTTGGAGGGGGGAAATGAAGCGAACTGAGATTCTCTGAACAACCCCGATCTTTTAGACATGTTTTCTAAAGAAATTAAGCTTCTGCTTTTCTTTGCAATATATCCACAAATAGATTTATAGCCGTGTCCTCATATTGTGCTACTTGCTAAATGTTTAATTATCTGTTTTCCCTCTGCGAACTCACAGCTCTGTCATGGGCGAGGCTCACTCAGAGGGCTGCAGCCAGTCTTCCTGGCTAGATGGGGCTGCCCTGATTCCCATCCAAGCTTCAAAACAGTGAATAGAGAATCCGTGTTTTTCTCTGGACTGGCAGAAATTTAGCTGGAACTAAGCATCTCTATATTTGATTGTCTGTGAATTGTTAACGTGTCAGAGATAATAAAAAGTCTAACAGCTGTATTTGTAAAGCTTGAAGAATTCAGGTTCCTCAAATAAATGACTTTTCATCTGGCTCACAGTGATAGAAGCTAAAGAGAAATTTCTTCCAGGATCATTTAAGTGCGGCGAGGGCAATAAGGATGATCCACCCTGAACGGAGGGAGGGAGGGAGGGAGGGAGGGAGGGAGGATCTTGAACTGGGAAGGTAGAGCAGATTGAATTTGGAATCCTACTGTGTGTGTGTGTGTGTGTGTGGTGAAGGGGTGTGTGTTATGAACCAGTCCCCCAATGACTTTTTTTAGTGAGACATTCTCTCTTCTAAAAAACAAACAAACCCTCATTCCTTAAATGGAAGCTGTCCTGTCCTAAATTAAAAAATGCAGATTTTCATAAAACCTTTTTAAATGTGGTGAATCAGTGCCACATAGACTTGCCAACTCTGGTGTGGGAAATTTCTGGAGGTTTAAAGGCAGCGCATGGGGAATGGCCAAGTTTAGGAGAGGAGCGAGCTCAGCAAGGAGTTGATTGCTATAGAATCCACCCCCCGAAGATGCCGTTTCCTATCGGAGAACTGGTCCCGTCTGGAGATCAGTTGTACATTTCAGGAGAACTCCAGGGTCCACCTGGAGGTTAGTAACCCTAGGGCCACACTAGTCCTACCATGTCTACAGGGACTGCAGAGTTGTGCTAAAGTTTGGGTAGAGTTGAGTACCAACAGTGTACCAGGCCTAGAACATTTTGATTTTGAATATTTGGAGCACATTAACGTTTAGCGTCGCCTCCTATGCACTGAGAGAGAAAAAATTCTAGCAGTAAATGAAATCTTATCATAGCCCAATCTTGTCAGACTTTGGAAGCTCAGCAGTGTCAGCCACAGTTAGTGCTTGGATGGGAGACCATCAAAGAAGAGCATGGCTGCTACGCAGAAGCACACAATGACAGGCCACTTCGTTCTGATTGTCTCTTGCCTTGAAAATCCCTGTGCCTGTTAAGGGGCATAGGAGTTCAATCCAAAAAATGGTGGTACTTCTAACAGTACTAGCAAATCTAAAGTAACAAAAGCAGGGGTCATTTGGGGGGGGACGCGGGGGGACGCCATCCCCCCGGGTGAGGTGCAGGAGGGCGGGGCCTGGAGCTCCCTGCTGGTGCCCGCTGGAGGTCGCCGCCGGCTGTGGGGAGGACACACTTCCGGTGATGTCAGGGGGTGTGGCATATGCTAATGAGTTATGCTAATGAGTCCCCCTAGCTCTTTTTCTACGAAATGACCCCTGAACAAAAGCACTTAAGTTTTCTTTTGTCCACTAAGTTTTGTCCACTAAACTGGAGTCCTCTCAAGACGTCCCCATCCAAGATTTCTAGTCTGTTGAGGAACAGCTCTTGCTTTTAAACTCTCACATTCTGTTTGGATTGGGGGAGTGTACAAACATACTAATACAAGCAAACAAAACAAGCCCACAACCGCAACAGAATTAAAAAAGGTAAAAAATGTGTATTACACATAGCAGAAATAATTCCTTCCACAATATGAAAATATGTTCCATGAGACTCAGAAAGAGAGAGAGGCAAGCTGGTTGTTGAGGCCAGATGAGAATCTTGAAAGGTAGCTGGTGGGGAGGACAATATTCCATAGCAAGAAATTAAGATCCAAGTGAGACCAGTGTCATTAAGGTAGAACAGTGCTGTCCAAACAGGCTCCAAAGGATACCTTGAACAGATGCCCTTTGGCAACTCAAACGCCAGCTGCTTCTTGTTGGGGAAGGTGTTGATGGAATCAAAGCAAGAGCTGCATCTTGATGGGGTGCATATGGGGGCAGGAAAGAAACACACAGAGAGATGTTTTGGCCAGGGCTTTGGAGGCCATGGCTGGTTGCTTGAAACAGAGTTGACTGAAACTAAATCCTCAAAGATCCTGTGCCTGAGCCGTGGAGGGGTGGAATTGGGAATTCATCTCCCGACCCTTGACGAGGTGTTGTCAATGCCAATGCCAATGGTGAGGAGTTTAGGCGTCACCTTGGATACCTTGCTCTCAATGGAGGCCCAAGTCAAGAGTGTTGCCAGATCAGCTTTTTACCATCTTTAGCTGGTCAGGCAACTGGTTCCCTATCTCTCTCCTCATGACTTAGTCACAGCGATCCATGCAATGATCACCTCCAGACAGGACTACTGTCACTCGCTCTATGCAAGGCTGCCCTCGAGACTGATCTGGAAACTTCAGCTGGTCCAAAATGCAGTGGCACGTGTCCTTACTGGGACACCTTTAAGAGCTCACATGCAACCAGTGCTTCCAGTTGAATACCAGATCAAGTTCAAGGTTATGGTATCAACCTTTAAAAACTTGTGCAGTCTGGGACCAACTTGTCTGCAGGACTGTCTCTCCCAATATGCCCCCTGGAGAGCTCTGTGCTTGTCAGATCAACATCTGCTGGTGATCCCCAGCCCAAAAGACATTCACTTAGCCTTGATCAGAACCAGAGCCTTTTTGGCTCTGGCTCCAGCCTGGTGGAACACTCTCCCAAGTGAGATCAGGGCCCTGTGGGACCTACTGTCAGCTAAGCTGCCATGAGGCTTTCTAATTGTTATACATTCCTTCACATGCACTTAATTGCTTCACAGCTGCAACGCTTATCTGTAAAGAATGACTGGAGGAGTTGTGGTGTCTACCTTTCGTGGGATCGTTCTATTTCCCAGCTTCGCTACCGTTAGAAACTTTTGCAGTTGCCCGCGCGCGGGAGCCCATCTAATTGGGTATTGCTGGGGGGGGGGGGCGCATACGAATGCCCTATATCCTATTATGTGCATAGGTAGTCCGCCATTCCTAACAGTATTCGTGTTATTGCATCTATGGCTTTTCAATAACAGTAAAACCTACCTGGAAGCGTGTACTTCATTGTTTTGCTGTGGACCCTGACAACAGTGGACAATTTTCGGAGCATGGGGAGGAGTGGGGAATCAAACCCGGCTCTCCCAGATTAGAGCCTTAATTACATCGGCCTCCTTGCTCTACCCTGCCTTGCACTATTTATGTTGTACTACTGGTGGTGGTTTTGCCCACTTACCCAGTACTTGCATGGACTCTAATCTGGGAGAACCGGGTTCGATTCCCCACTCCTCCACCTGCAGCTGCTGGTGTGACCTTGGGTCAGCCACAAGTTCTTTCAGAGCTGTTCTCTCACAGGCAATTCTTGAAAGAGCTCTCTCAGCCCCACCTACCTCACAGGGTGTTTGTTGTGGGGAGAGGAAGGGAAAGGAGACTGTAAGCCACTTTGAGACTCCTTCAGGTAGTGAAGGGTGGGGTATAAATCCAATCTCCTCCTCCTCTTCAGCACACATACAAACAGTATTTTGGGACCACTTGTTAACTGTGCCTGATCACCATCTTGTGAGTTGTGTCACCTTCTGGATAGGTTCTAACATTGTGGAATTATGTTTTAATTTTTAATTGTCTCATAATTGTCTGTTGTAACTTGCCCTGTGCTGTGCAGGGGAGGGCAGGATAGAAATCCAATCAAATAAATAAATAAATAAAACTGCCTGGAAAACTTTTTACTTCTTTCCCGGCAAGATGCTGATGAAGCCAAAAATTCTGCCACACCTTTTAGGTCAAAACAGCACTGGCTGTTTCTAATGAACATGTTTATATTTGGTTCTAGATCACAACAGTTAAACTGCTTAGAGGCCTTTTCTATGAAGACTCTGGGGGCTTTTCCACATGCTTTACTAACTCCTGATTTTCTTGGCAACTGACCCACAAGCCATGGAATTGGTTTGGGCTTGGTTCTTCCGCATGTCTGCCCTCGTGCAGTTGTGGAGTCAGTTTGTTTTCTTCCGCATGTGCCTTAAATAACCAGGGTTTTAAAGGGATGGTAATGTTTTCATTGGTGGCATCATTGGTGGCATCACAGCAGCATCCCTTTGCACATACTTAAATAGATATCATGGCTGCATTTTTTTATCGCTATGTCAATATACTACTGTAATGACAGGTCAAGAGGTTCTCTGAAGCCCCAGATTACATTCTTTTAAAAGTCTCTAGCTCCTTCTGTTGTGGAGATTTAAGGAAAAAGGCATATCTCCACAAGGGAACAGGGGCCGGCTCGCTCACTAGGCGAACTAGGCACTCGCCTAGAGTGGACCGGCCCTTGGGGGCGCCAAACTGGCACCCGCCCCCCCACCAACAGCCCCCCTGCTCTCGGAGGAGGGGAATTGGGGGAGAGAGCGTTAGTTTCGTTTTCCTGCTTCCCAAAGCCGCGACATTTCCCTTCCTGCAAATTGATTTTCTGTTGGCGCAGAATGGACAGCCTGGTCATCAACAGTTGCTAGAAAAAGGTGGAAGGCAGAGCTTGGTGGGGAGACGCCGCCTTTGGCTGGCATTTGCAGGCGCCTCGGAGAGAGGAAGAGAGACTCTTCCCGCTGCTCTCCAGGGGACTGGCAGGGACCAGGGAGAGGCTTCCCTGCAGTGCTGGGGGGAGAGGTCGGGGGTCTCCAGCAAATAGGGGTGAAAGGAGACTTGGAAAGCTTCCCCCAAGGAGAAGAAAATCGCTCAGAGAACTGTGGAAGGAAGTGGAGGGGCGCAGCAGAGACGGCTGACCGAAGGGAGTCACCACATCCGTCTGCTCCCCTTTCCCAAACCACAGAAAGTTTCTCATCTTCCCCCCACCTCTTACTACTTGCGGGGGTGGTGATGGCAGAAACCCTCCGATTTCCCCTAGGAAGCGAAGGTAAAACAAGTGTCCCCACCCCGCCCCGTGTTAAAATAAAGTCCAGGCAGACAGGAAAGCAACACAGGGCCAGGTACACACAGGAGATTTTTTTTTTTTTTTACCAGGCCAAGTTTGCAGAAAAATCCATGGAAGAAAATTACCAGTTTGATATTTTTAGGAAATAGCTCCGCAGCCAGGGGGCCTAAACACTACCCTAAGCCCCGCCTCCAGCTCCCAGCAGCCCTCAGTCAGGCTTGGAGGAGGTGGAGGTAGCACGTGCTGCTTCTCCCGCCATCAGCCAGAAGGGTAAGTTGGTCGGGGTGTAAGGAGCGGGGGCTTGTTTCAGGTGGGGTAGGGTGGGAGGAAGCCCAGGGCTGCACCCACCCAGCCACCCAGGAGAAAGCGAGCCCCAGGAACTCTTGTGCTGCAGGGAGCACATTGCTCCAGGATACAGAAAACCCTGGGCTCACTTTCTCCAGTGGGTGTGTGGGTGTGGGTGCGCTCTCTGTCCCTCTCTCTCTTTCTGTTTCTCTCTCTCTTTCTGTTGAGGTGTGTGAGAGCTGGAAACGAGAGGCTGGGGAGCTGCTCCACCCCACTCCAGGCTGCTTACCTTGCAGCCTGACTTTCTTTCTTTCCATCCCTTCTTTCTGTCTTTCATTTCTCTCTCCCCACCTATTAGGTTTTTTCCCAGAGAAGGGAGCAAGCAAAACATGGCAGCTTGCTGACATCCAGCCACCCAGGAGAAAGCGAGCCCCAGGAACTCTTGTGCTGCAGGGAGCACATTGCTCCAGGATACAGAAAATCCTGGGCTCACTTTCTCCAGTAGGTGTGGGTGTGGCTGCGCTCTCTGTCCCTCTCTTTCTGTTTCTCCCTCTCTTTCTCTTGAGGTGTGTGAGAGCTGGAAACGAGAGGCTGGGGAGCTGCTCCACCCCACTCCGGGCTGCTTCCCTTGCAGCCTGACTTTCTTTCCTTCCCTTCTTTCTGTCTTTCACTTCTCTCTCCTTTTAGGGTTTTTTCCAGCTTTCCCCCCTTCCTTCTCTCCCCACCCCCCTCTCCCCATCTATTTGCTTTCTTTCCACCTTTCCCCTCCTTCCCTTGCTAAAATAGCCCTAGTTAGGGTTGCCAGGTTTCCCCTGGCCACCTCTGGGGGATGAGGGGAGGGATGGCCCAGTCCAGGTTAGGAAACTCCTGGACATTTGGGAATGGAGTCTGGAGAGGACAGGGACCTAAGTGGGGCACAATGCCATAGAGTCCACCCTCCAGAACATCATTTTTTCCCTCAGGGAACTGATCTCTGTAAACTGGAAATGAGCTGTAATTCCATGGATCCCCAGGTCCCACCTGGAGGCTGGCATCCCTAGCTCCAGTACTGAAATCGGAAGCTCTGGTTCAGCTGTGTGAGTCCTGGCATTGGCTTGCATTTGCCAAATGAGAGTGTTTGGGTTTCTCTGTGAATTTGAGGACAGGAACTGGCACTAAAGTGAGATTGGAGTCAGTGTGCTGTTGGGGTTTGATGTTTGTGGGGGAGGGGAGAAAGTAAGCCTGGCATATCACATCATAACCAAAGCCATTGCTCATGTTCATCATCATCATCATCATCATCATCATCATCATCTCCTAAAATGCATTTATGTTTGAAAATGGTGGGCGCATTGAGGGGGGGCAAAGAAGGTAGGCTCTCCTAGTGTGCAAAAAACCCTGGAGCCGGCCCTGGGAAGGTGCTAGAGCCTTACTCTTTTAAAAAAGTGAAACCTGGGAATTCAGAGAACCTACTTGACCTATCATTTTTAGCAGTAGAGCAATATTACGAAAATACAACTGAAACCACATCAAGAGTAGGGAGGAGGAGAGGGAGTACTTTGCCAATTATGACAGTCCAGTGATTGAAGAGTGGGCTAGAGGTACATTGTGTCAGTGGGACAAAGAAACCAATAGAAACATTACACATGAGGAAAAGGGTGACTCAAAACTGGCTTCCAGAAAAAGACTGGGGTTAAAGTGATCTCAAAAGAAATGGAAACCCCCCTCAACGGGGGGAGGGGGGAGAAGTGAAACTTAAAGGCACAAAAAGTTGTGTGGAAATCAGGCGATAAACACAAATAGTATAGGACCAGAACCAACAAACAAAACAGTCCATGCATGATCTCCAGTACAGCCTTTCCAGCAATCCCATTTTTACCAGTGGAAAAACTGGCTGGATCCAATCCAATCCAAGTGTTGTTGGTTTTTTTTTTTTAATGGCTGGTGTATCCGTCTGTGTATCTATCTTTTTTTCTTTGGATAAAGTTTCGGAAATACTTTACAAAAACCACCTTCTTCTGCCATGGGATAAATCAGGAATGAAATGTTAAATAAAATGGACTACATTCAGATAGCCTTGGGTATTTCAAGGAAAGTGATGTTGTTTAAGGTCAACAAGAGAGAGACTGAAGAATGTGTGGGAAACAAGGAAATGAAGCTGCTGGAGAGTGAGCCACTAAGAGATTGAGGAACATCCATGAGCATCTGGTGAGGGCCAACACTGATGTATGGACATCTGCCAAACGCATGAGTGTAAACTATCCAAAGTCATTTTGTGCAATACTCATGGGTGTGTCAATGGTGCATTGGGCAACATCCAAAGTGAGGGGGTGGTGAGTCTGAACTGAGAAGCAAGAACTGAATTGTGGGCTGACTGCAGAAAACACAATAGTCTGAGCTCCCACAGCAAGAACTTTGGAGAAAAAGCAGCAGCAGCTTCACAGCCATATTGCCCAAAGGCCATCGCGCAGGGGGGGTCTCCCGTCTTTGCAGCACTGCTGAACAGAGTACAGCCTGCCTGTTGAGTGGATGTGAGTATGAATGCGTAAGGAATAATCTTTATATGCATTGATATGACTTCATCAAAGCATAACAAAAAAAACCACGAGTGAATTGTGGCTCTTTCTTGATCCCTATGTGACACCTCTGTTCATGCTTGCACTCGAGTGACCTCTTTTTGGTGTAGTGGTTAGGAGCACAGACTCTAATCTGAGAGAACTGGGTTTGATTCCTCACTCCTCCACATGCAGCTGTTGGGTGACCTTGGGCAAGCCACAGTTCTCTCAGAGCTGTTCTGTCAAGAGCAGTTCTCGCTCAGCCCCACCTGCCTCACAGGGTATCTGTTGTGGGGAGGGGAAGGGAAAGGAGGTTGTAAGCTGCTCTGAGACTCAGTGAAGGGCGGGGTATAAATCCAAACGCTTCTCCTTCTCCTCCTCCTTCCCTAGTTCCACCCCATATGTTCTCACTGAGCACCAAACCTCATGTGATCCCTTGCTGTGCTGATTAGAAACAAGTACTCCTGGATGTGTTAAGTTTCAGGTTTTAAAACATGGAGGAGGTGACACTTTGGGTTGAGCGAACAGTGTTGGAAGGAATCAATTAACCCCTTCCCCACAATTCTAATCCATATAGTCTCTCTGCCTCCATATACGCTCATGATGCTCAATTATGTGTTTCGATATTAGGGCATCCATCCCCAGCGCCATATATATGTGGTTTGATGCTGAGACAGGAAATGTTGCTAAACGTTTGAGTTATCCATTGTGAGATTAAGGCTGTAATCCTAAACATATTTACTAGGGAATAAATCCCAGGAAACACAATGGAATGTACTCCAAAGCTTTATAAGTACTTGATGGCACACTATTATTATTTAAACTTCTATTCTATTGAGAAAACAGTGACGGAAAGAAGCAATTAAGCTTTAGAAGAAGGAAATTGGTGTGTACGGTTTGTTGACACCACCACTGCTTTAGAAGTCAGTACAAGAAATACCATTGCATAGAAAATAAGTCCAGTACACAGCAAGCAAACAAAGAAGAATGTCCAATGTCTCAGAGGGTAGGGCTGCATGCGAGAATAGGGTTGCATGGATGATGGACTTGGTTCTCCTCATATTCTACAAAGAGAGACTGCAAGTATTCCCTGACAGATTCTCATTTTCCTGTTATAAATGATCTCCGCCTTTTGGGTGACCTTATAGCGACTCATCCTGGTAACTAATTAAGGAATAATAGTGCCCTTGCTTTCAGTTCTCCAGTGTTGGAGAGCATGCCCTGAGTTCATAGTAACATTCTTTACTATTGTCTCAAAACCTGCCATGAAATGGTCTGATTGTATGGGGACGGGAAGGGCTGTGGAGTGGTTGGGGTGGGGTGGAGAGTTCTGTCTATCCTCTTTCTCCACACCGAACATAAATTTATAATGTTTTAAATAGATGAATAGACGTTTCAATAATAACTGCGTGCCATCAAGTTGCAATCGACTTCTACTGACCCTAGGGGTTTCAAGGCAAGAAATGAGCAGAGGTGGTTTGCCGTTGCCTTCCTCTGCACAGCAACCCCAGTGTTCCTTAGTGGTCACCCATCAGATTACTAACCGTAGCCCACCTTGTAGAGCTTCCAAGCTCTAGTTGAGATCAGGCTAGTCAGAGCTATTCAGGCTGCTAGGAGAAGTTTCTATAAAAATGAATACCTATTTCTGCCAACAGAGAGCTCAGTCTCCCCCAACAGTTTTTCCTACACAGTCATGGGCCTTCCTAAGTCTGCAGAAAAATCCAAAAAGTAAAAAAAACCCTTCAGGGAGGGTTGAATTTCCCCCAATAACTTTTGAAATGGCCTCTGCAGGGATCTAACTCCAGACATCAACGGTGAAAGATTAGAACGTTTGGGGGGGGGGGGCTTTTAACAGTTTCTGTTAGTAAAAGGAGGGGGGGGGCCCCTTTCCAGTTCTATTTTGGCCTTTCTCCAAAGCAGCCATTTTCTCCAGGGAGACAGATCTCTGCTGTCTAGAGTCCGGTTGTAATTCTGGGGGGTCTCCAGGTCCAACTTGGAGATTGGCAACTCTAGGCCTGGCAGTAGTCTAAGGTTGCCAGGTCCCCCCTGATTTGCGTGACTCAACTAGGCCTGGCTGCTTGTTACTGTTCATCAGCAGCCACCCTACAAAAGCCAGTGAGGTGCAGCAGTTAGAGCTTCAAAGTAGGGTCTGCAAGACTCAGGTTCAGATCCCCATCTTGCAGTGGAAGCTGAGTGGGTGATTTTGGACCAGTCACATACTTTCAGCCTAACCAACCTCACAGGGTGGTTGTGCGGATAAAAAGGAGGCAAGAATAATGTAAGCTGCTTTGGTCCCCACTGTGGAGAAAGACTATAATTTTCCTAGGTAGAGGCTGTGGGGGAGGAGTGTGGAGACGGACAGCTGAAGACAGAGAGGCAGATAAAGGTAGATTGGCTGTTGGGTGGGAAGGAAATTGTGTTGCCAGCTTCAGGCTGGTAAATTCCTGGACATTTGAGAGGTGGATCCCTATATTCTATTATGTCCATGGGACCGCCGCCATTCTTAACAGTGCTTATGTTACTGCTTCTATAGCTCTGCAATAAAAGTATTACCGTTCTTGAATTGCAACTGTTGGCCAGGTGACAGAGATCAGTTTCCCTGGATAAAATGGCTGCTTTGGAGGGTTGAGTCTGTGGCATTATACCCTGCTGAAGCTGCTTGCCTCCCCAATCCTCTGTGTCCCAAAGCTCCACCCCCAGATCTCCAGGAATTTCCCAACTTGGAGCTGGGAGCCCTAAGGTGTATTGATCACTGTAGCTGGGAGATCCGTTGTGATTCCCAGAGCGCTGCCACTGCTGCTGGGGGGGGGGGAGAGGGGAAGAGGGAAGGCAGCGGGG
>NW_015164288.1:101590-110512 GCF_001447785.1 Gekko japonicus
TGTGAGAGAGGTAGGGGGAGAGGGGAGGAAGCAAAAGTGTGAGGAATGGGATAACCATCCCACAAGTTTCTTGTGGGGCTCCACTTGTTTTTACTGTTGGTTGTTTGCTGGGCACTGTTTGGGATGTAAAGATGACATGGTCCCTCCTTGCTGGTTTTCATTCAAAGGCTTTTGCATTCTGTGTCTGAAACATTTTGTCGGATACTCTGGTTTCGTATAGCAGGATCTCTCGTATTTAGCAAAGTGCACTAGGTTTCCTGCATCATCATTAGCTTCTCTAGGATTGTACGTGTGCTGACTCGATAAAGAACAAAATTACCGGAGCCTGGCTTCAAGTTTCCAAAATATATACACGAGCCCTTTATTGAAAGGAACTCCATTTAAGACAGGGAAGGATAGAAGCCCGGTGGCATTCTACTCTAGCTGTCTAGCTTTGGTTGGGAAGGCAGGAGAGTGTCTTGCTCCCATGCTGCCAAGATGGAGATGGCCACATGTGTGTGTGAGAGAAGGGGCAGTGCCAAGAAAGGAAGGAAGGAAGGAAGGAAGGAAGGAAGGAAGGAAGGAAGGAAGGAAGGAAGGAAGGAAGGAAGGAAGTTTTCCCTGAGAGATACAATCTACATATCAAAGGACAATAGTAGAGCTGAAGACAGGAAGGACATTCTGTGTTTGCCTCTCTCTCTCTGACTCTTTTGTATGCCCCCCTCTGAACACTGAAGCTAAGAGACAGCGCCAAGGACTTTCTCTTCCAACACATTTGCCTGCTGTTGTGTCCTGGGAACCGCCACCAGGCGGTGGCCAGGCATGCAGAGCTTGATTCCTAAAGAACAATAGAGGCTAGGCTCCTAAGGTCCAATAGGGGAACCAATAGAAACCTTGGCGGGAGATTCAAACCCCCCAATGGGATCCAGGGGAGTTCCCTTGGATATGTATATAGTTGGCCACCAGCCGTTTCTCTTTGTCTTTTGTAGTGTGAAGTACTGAGTAAACGCGTGTTCCTTATGTCGTTGTCCGAGTCGTGATGTATCGAACTGAGTACTTTACACCTGCGATTACATTAGTCATACCCTTGAACACATGAAGCTGTCATACTGTATCAGACCCTTGGTCCATCAAAGTTAGTCTTATCTAC
The DNA here is from genome assembly GCF_001447785.1 of Gekko japonicus. Lineage (NCBI taxonomy): Eukaryota > Metazoa > Chordata > Lepidosauria > Squamata > Gekkonidae > Gekko > Gekko japonicus. The sequence continues at coordinate 102,720 of NW_015164288.1, forward strand.
TCAGACTGGCAGTGGCTCTTCAAGGACTCAGGCAGAGGTCTTTCATATCACTTACAGCCAGACATTTTAACTGGAGACACCAGGGATCCAACCTGGGATCTTCTGCATGCCAAGCAAATGTTCTACCACTGAGCTACAGCCCTTCCCAAGTATGCTTGCATAAGATTGTTTTGCAATTATTTCCTGGCAGGTTCTCACTTTCTTCTTAGGAATTATCTCCACTTTAGGGATGGCACCAGCAGATAAGGAACTGGTATAACAGCTAAAGCGTAAAATATTACTTAGGCATAAAATGTTACTTGCCTGCAGACCTTTGGCAACTATTAAGTGGTTGATCAATAGAGCACTGAGAACCACAGCAGCACACTGATCCTCTGTTGGAGGGGTTTGCTTTCCCAGACTGGAAATTCCAGCACTTGTCTCAGTTCATCCGTCATTGACTTCTGGCATTATGTATTGCATAACAACAACATAAGCAAAGCATTGTGTCTGGGGACTAGCAGTAGACCCGTGGAAGAGAACCTGCTTTGCAGGCTGAAAGTCCCACGTTCAGTCTTTATCCAGTTAGACTGTCTCATATTTTTGGAAAGAAGGCACCTAAGCTTGTCCACTATGCTAGAGTCCTCTCAAGTGGTCCTTGTCTGAGGTGTCTAGTCCACTTTTGCTTCTAAATTTTTCACCCCTCAGGTTCTGTTTGGATTCAGGGTAGTGCGAGTGGCAAGATCTGGGCCCTTTCCAATGAGTAGCTGGATTCCTCTGCTCAGAAAAGAATCTTGCTGCTTCTGGTGATCTAAGTCCACAGAGGCTTAATTTTGCTCACAGAAGCCCCTTTCAGACATCCGATTCTGATGGGCCAATTACATATACCGGGAGTGCGTTCTATGCTCTTGATACACATGGTTACCATTTTGTGTCACTTTTGTAACAATGCATACAGCCCATCAAAAATCCAATGTTCTGTTGATGTGTACCAAAGCTGGAAAATATACACATGTTGACCCGTACACTGGGTGGATCATAGGTGGTGCACACTCCTGTTATGTGTGGTTGGTGTGCTAAAATCAAACATCTGAAAATACTTATGGTCACAAGAACATAAGAGGAACTCTACCAGGTCAGACCAATGGTCCTTATAGTTTAGCATTCTGTTTCCACAGTGGCCAACTGGATGTCTGAGAAAGACAACAACACATAGCTTTGGCACAAAGGCCACAGCAATTGGAATTGAGAATTACACTATCCCTGAAAATGGAGTTGCCATTTGGTTGTTAGTGTTCATAGCCTCTGACGAACCTGTCCTCCCTAAATTTATCTTATCCCCTCTCAAAACCATCCAAACTGGTAGTCATCACCATACCTCATGGTAATGAAATCCATAAGTCAATGATATGTTGTTTGAGGGAGTACTTTCTTTGGTCTGCCCTGAATCTCTTGCTCATTAGCTTAACTGTGTATTAATGAGTCCTAACATTACAGTGGCGGGGGGGGGAGAGGCAAAGTTCCCTTTATCCACTTTCTTCACCATGCATAGTGTAAATAGGAAGGGTCTGGCAGAGGTTAGTCACCTCAAGATCTGGTGAGTACTTCATGTCTTCATGATATCTGGTCTGGGGATTTCCAAGCTGGGTTGCAGTCATCACGAGGCACTGTATAGAACACATGCTTGATCTTCATTTTCTCCTGTTTAAGTTACAGAGGCAGCGCCCTGTTTGGCAGTGTGTGTGTGCAAATGCCTCAGATTGTGCTTCTGTTACAGATCTCCCTCCTAACACCTAGCCGCTCACTTTCTCAGCTGACTTGTGGTCCCAGTTCTGTGTACTGGGCCTGCTAGTAGTTTGATCCATTAAAAAACCCCCCACCCCGAATGCCCTTTGTCTTTTTAATTTGGACAGTCTTTACTAGATTCCACCACTAGGGGACCCTTATTGGCTTTATGTTTATGAGTATTTTATTTTATTTATTTATACCTTCGACTTATATACCGCCCTGACCCCGAAGGGTCTCTGGGCGGTTTACATAGTGGTTCTAACCAACCAATTAACCTGACTAGGGCCACATTGTCTACAGGGTGGTGACTGCCTACCAGCACCCCGGGCTAGTTGTCATCCGGCTTCCTTCCGCGGCTTCAGATATTGGCGTCCTGGTGCCCTTTCTGGAGCCGATCTTCCCCGAGCAGCTTCCTCCGGCAGGTCTCTTCTTGGCGCGTGGTTCTGTGTTGGCTGCAGTGCCGGCTACTGTCCACAGGTGGCTCCGCCGCACTGCGCCGCATGTCACCATGCACTCCAAGGCTCCACTTTCTCCGGGCTCCGCCTCCGACGTTGCTCCACCGGGTCGCCAGGAACTGCTCCGCCGCCATTGTTGCCGCCGCCGAACCCTTGACCTCACAAGGAGGAGGGGTGCCACTTTATCTACTTGCATTTATGATGCTTTCGAACCGCTGGGTGGACGGGACCAGTATAAGACCAGTCTCACTTCTGGACTGACCATACCATAGAACTGGACACAATGCTAATATGAGCAGCTTCTATACAGCCTGTATGTTTCCCTGTCAGAGTGTAAAAGCCTGTATGTTTGTGTGTGTGTGATGAAGCTCGTCTTTCTTCCCCTCCTGTTTTCTATTCAGCACTTTTTTGGGGGTATTTTTGTATTTGTGTGTGTGTGTGCACCTGGAACTCTTGGCGACCTCTGGTGACTGACCCCTACTGGGGCATGGAGGATATTCAGAGAGGTGGCTGAATAAAGGCTGCCCCTGCCTCCGGTTCTGATATTCCAAGGAGGTCTCCCATCCAAGTACTTGACAGAGCTGACCCTGCCGAGATCTGACGAGAGCGGGCTTTCCTGGGCTATCCAGGTCAGGTAGGAAAGTAGATGGGTCACAGTAAAAAAAACTAAGACTAGCAGATACCGTGACAATATGCGCAGAAATCATTGAGGAAATATATTCAAATAATTTTCAAATGATCTTTTTTCTATTTTTAGTTACTTGCAGTGATTTAAGCAAACAGTTGTCTTAAAGAACAATGACAAAGAAGCTTTTTAGCAATGCTAAGTGCAAACAAAACTTGCAGCTCAAGTGCAGTTATGCGCATGAATGCTTGAACATCTAAGTGTGCAATAGTACAAACTTCTTTTTTAAAATAACTTTTTATTGCTTTGATACTATAAACTACCAATAAACTACAAATTCAGAGTAGCAAGGCTCAGTAATAAGCTAATTTTTTGCTTTAGATACTTCCCTACAAATTAATGCTTACAATATATCATTTACCTTTCATATATAAAGTATTCAAATAAAAAAGACAAACATTAATTAATTATGATAGCACATACGATCAATAGTATGTATTCTATAAAGCTTAACATAGAAAAATCTCAGATCTTCATTTAGATGCCTTCTTATCTTTACACTTCTTCTTTTGCCAGGGGATTTTAATCTTGTATGATCTGGGAGCAGCCTCTCCCAGTTCAGAGTTAGAGTCAGAGTCAAAGATCTCACCCAAAGACACAGAGGTAGAGGAGGAACTGTCGCTAGCTATCTCCTGTTCACTTTTTTCTTCTGTAGCCTTCTCTTCCCCTGCTTTCTCTTTTTCTTTTGCTGGACTCTGATGCTGCTTCAAAAACAATTCTGCTTTGGTGAGAGAGTCAATCTTTCCCTTTTTGCCTTTATAGTTGAATATAAGTCCTTCTGGTAAGATCCATCAATACTGAAAGGTGTTTCTTTGAAGAAATGTTGTAATATTTCTGTATTGCTTTCTCTTTATGTATTTCAAATGGAACATCTTTCAAAATTTGTATTTCTTCCTCTTGAATTTTTAATATTGTCCTGGCTGTTGCTTTGAGTATCAACTCTCTTGTTGATCTTTTTGCAAATTTAACAATTATTTCTCCAGGAAGGTTATTTTTCTTCACAAACTCTGAATATGTTCTGTACATCATGTTCATATCCGCTTGTAATATTTCAGGTTTGCTGTTGATCAGGAGAGCCAGTGCTTCACTTAGGATCTCTCTCAGATTCTCATCTTTTTTTTCTGGGACCCCTTGAAATCTTAAAACATATAAAGATCTTTCCACTTGTAGTTGAAGTCATTGTTGTTTTTCAGAAGCTCTGTCTTTATCTGCTACATCCATTCTTTGGTCCAATTCTTTGGTCTTACATTCAAGCTTTCCCAGCTTTTGGGCAGTCTTCTCTGATTTTACTTTAGTATCTTTCAGTTCTTTCTGCAAATAATCAGATTTCTTGTTGAGATTCATCAGCTGGTCCAGCAGGGGGCGTAAGGCTTCAGAAATTGTACCAGCTATATCTGAAGTAATTCCCGATCTTGTGACAGGTGATGCTGTGCTGGCAGTTCCTGTTGTCACTTTGCCTCTGGACGCCATTTCCCCCCCTCTCTGTGTCATTGTTTACATTAAGGTAAAAGTTTTAAAAGTTCTAAGATCCTTCTGTGTGGTGTATAGTAAGGCCCACTGTGTTCAGGCTAAGTTGGGTGGGTTTCTAACAGTAGAGTTTCGGCTTAGCTTCTTGTTTTGACACTTTTAATGCTGATTTGTCTAGGGTAGGGTTTCGCCTCCCCCTCTGAGAAGTTTCTCCCTCCCTTTCTATCTGTGGAGCTTTGCCATCTCACTGCCGGTTCCCATGCCTGCTTTACGCTTGTCTTTCTTTTTGAAACTTCTTCACTAACGTTTTGCCGCTGAATGTCTTCATACGAGGGGAGTCTCTTTGGCTTAGGTCCTTGCATGCTCTGGTCCAGTAACGTCTCTTGTCGCCATTGCTGGCTTCGGGATAGTGGGACCTTAAGGAGCTAAAAGGAGCCTCAATCCCCCAGCCGTGGCTTTGGGAGCGGCTCCTCCAGCGCTCCAGGCTAGAAGCCCTCTACAAGGACTTCAGGGGAGATTGAATACATTCGATCTCCCTCCCTGCCACCCCAATCCAAAACGCACCCATTGGAGCTCAATGGAATGTGTCCATCCGTGAGTCGCCAAAACCGCTAAACTTCTCAATGAAAAAAGTCCAAAGACATTTCTGGTTTTGGCGTTTAACTGCTCACACGTATCCCATCCAGCTCTGATGGATACGCGCCGAGACTCGGTCAGTGGGAGGGGCCCTGGATGGGTCCGGACCCCCCCCAGAGTCTCTGTAGGAGACTCTCAGCCTGGGGAGCTGAAGAGAGCCTCTTCCAAGGCAGCAGCCAAGGAATCGAGGCTCCTTCCATCCCTGCTGCCGAGGAACCTAAATGGCATCTAGATTCTGCTGCCGGGGGAAGTGGACACAATTGAGCGTTTAAAGAGCCTCTGAAGTAATTTAAAGGGCTAAGAAAACGGTGAGCTAAGTGTATACCTTATAAACCTAAAAGCCCTGCGAATGAAATAGAGGCCACCTACAATATAAACGCAGGGAAGAGGGAAGACTTGGACTCCCCCCCCCCCGAACTAAAAATGGTCCTGGAGCATTAAGCAAGGAAGATAAAGTGAAACTAAGCCCTAGAGACTGAAAGTAATTATATAAAATGCAAAGTAGTCAAAAGCGCGATTAAATCGATGAAGATTTATTTAAACTTTGAAAACTTACTTCTTGTTCAAATGATGGCTGGTACAGGGAGAAAAATTATGCAGGAAAAGAAACCTTTCACAGGAAATAACCCACCAATGACTCTCTCCCAGTCTCAAGAAGCAGCCACAGACTTTTCCAGCATATTGGCAATAGCACTGCACCCTCTACTGGACCAGATGACAAATATCAATACTAAGTTAGATGGAGTTCAGAAACAATTGGTCCAGATGAAAAAGAGAACTGGAAATACTGAGAAAGCAATTTAAAAAGTTGAAAAAAAGACTGAAAACATTAAGCAAAAAGTTGAAGAAGCAGAAAAGGAAAGGATCTCAGATAAAACCCAACTATTGCAATTACAAATGGAACAATCTATGTATGGTCTACGTTTTCAAGGTATTCCTGAGCAAAGAGATGAGAATCTAAAGGAACTTTTAAGCACAGCTTTGGCTCCATTGTTGGAATATAAGAACTACAAAAAGATACGGATTTGACCTACCGGACTTATTCGGATTTTATAAAGAAAAGCAATCTACCTGGCGAGGTATATGTGAAATTTGCCAAAAGATCCATAGAGATTCTGTCCTCAAGGCCACATCAGGAAAGACTTTGAAAATTAAGAATGAAAACATAAAAATCTTAAAGGACATTCCATTTGAAGTGTGGAAGTGAAGGAGACAATACAAAGATTTAACCCCTTTTTTACAAAACAACACAACTACGTACAGATGGATATTTCCAGAAGTATTGGCTTTTAAATACAAGGATAAAAAATTTAAAATTGACTCAGCGTTAATATTCCTTTATGAGTAAAACTAGTGATTAAGTAGTTAATTCCAACAGTCAGGTTGATAGAGCAGTTTGCATATGACAGTCACCTCCCTGTCCCCCCCTCCCCCTTGCAATCAATTAGGACTTTAAAAAGGTTAAAATAAGTACAGCCACTAACAAGAAAAACTGAAGGGTTGAAATGCAATAAAGTGTTAGATGCAAAGTCAATAGGTGGAAAGTTACCGTATTTTTCGGACCATAAGACACACCTGACCTTAAGACGCACCTAGTTTTTAAAGGAGGAAAACAGGGAAAAAAATATTCTGAACCTTTGGTCCATAAGATGCACTCACTTTTCCTCCCACTTTTTTTGGAAGAAAAAGTGAGTCTTATGGTCCAAAAAATACGGTAATTGTTGAAGGACCGTGCTGGAAAGGAAAGGCTGACTTGGTGTCCGTTGCCTTGGAACAGTGGTGAGCCACCAGTTGAGTCCTGTAATAAAGAGGCAGTTGCGAACCCACACCCCCCCTCCCTCCCCTGTTATTAAAATTTAATATTTATTTAACAAGAACTAAAATCTATTGTTGCTATGAGGAAATGTTTATTATGTCTGCAATATCTTCCAGTTCCGGGGTGGAGCTTGATAGAGTAGGGACCTTAGTTAACTTTTCCGGCGTTGTGAGTAGGTGTAGCTTTCTTTTTTGCGATCTGCGAAGAACTGTATCATCCAAGATCTTCAGGGCTTGTAGAAGCTTTAGACCAGAGTCTTCATCTGTTGCATGGTAAGTTTTCCCATGCTGTGAGACCTGCAGTTTGCCAGAGGGGAGCCACTTATATCTTATGTTTGCCAGGCGGAGTTTTGTGGTGGTTGGCTTCAGTTTGTATCTTTTTTTTTAAAAATCCCCGGAGGGATATTTTTATTTTTGCAATACACTACAAACTACAAAGAAAATATGGAGGAAAGGGACTACATCTAGGGACAAAGAAAAGGTGACCACACTGTACTAAAACCCCAAGAGGAGGAGATCTTATCCCTGTTAGTGAAAGTGTTAGTAATATAAGTGTTAATAAAACAATATACTTGTAGAGTTCTTGTTTGTCTCAGCTTCAGTGTTAACATGTTAATTTGTTAGTTGTTATGAGAGAGCTTTCTGATCATCATCTTATTGTTCGCTTCAAAAGGCAATTTTCAGAGTCCTTTGGCCTTTACTTCAGTTTTCTGTCTCTAAAGTCATATACTACTCTGGCTGCCTCTGCACCGGTTTCCACAGCAGAGTCCTCCTCCGTTCCAGAGGTGGCAGAGTCACTTGATTTCGTTTCTTCCTCTTTGGAATCTTCGTCCATTCCCAGCTGGCGTTGCAAAAATTCCTTAGCTTTAAAGGTGGAATCAATCTTTTCTCTTTTATCGTTGATCTTGAAGATGGCACCCTCCGGGATCACCCACCTATATGAAATTCCATTAGTTTGAAGAAAAGAA
>NW_015164288.1:111385-116880 GCF_001447785.1 Gekko japonicus
GATTATATAATAAATATTTTTATATTTTTTGAAAAATATTTTTACAATAATTTCTACATATATAATAAATTATCTTAATCAAAAATATCAAAAATCATCTCCAAGAATCTCAAAAGCTATTGTGCAACTTTTAATAATAGTCCTCCTCTGTTAAATAAAAGTTTCAAAAGGGAGGACTCCTTAAAGTCTCTTTATAACATGTGCTCGTGTCTTCCTCCAAGAGAGGTCCAGATATCCTTCTGTTTCCGAATCTTCCTCAGGGAGTTCAACAATAATTTTCAGCACAAGGTTGCCACATACTAACATACAAGATAGCTAGAACAGAATAGGTTACAATGCTAGTAATCTCATATTAGACAGAGTCGCAAAGAAGTGAAAAGTTCTTACCCAAAGTTTTAATCCAAAGTTCTCTTCAATGAACGCTGCAAAATTTGTTTTGATGAGCTACAAGCCTCCTCCAAAGTGAAAAGCATGTTCAGTCACTCTTTAGCTTTGCAAAGTTTTATAGAGCACAAAAGGCGTGGCTAATTAAAGGGACACTGTCCTCTACCAAAAGTCATGCTTGAGAATTAGAAATAAGTTTTTTGAGGCTCTGTCCTTACATTAAAGGAGTATACATGCAGTAATCACTGGCTTGAGCATATCCGCTAGCATTTTCATGACATCTGTTCCCTCCTCCGGTTTTCGGCTCTGGCTGCCAGGTGGTTTCGTTTTCAGCCTTCTTTGCACAACTGCCATTTTTTACGATTTGTTTACAGTTTCTAACGCTTCTCTCCGACTCTGAAGATCGCTCCCACGCTGTCAGCAATCAAGTAAGCCTCTCAAAACACACTCGCAGTTTTTCCTCCCCCTTCCCCCTTCGTCTCGCTTATCAGTCTTTTCACATAAGAGGTGTCCCTCTTTGCGATCTGCTTTCCCATGGGGGGGTAATTTGCTTTTTATAGTCGTCTGCTTACTTTGAACTCACATTCATTGTAGGTCAGTTACTCTGACCTTGCTTGCTTCAACGCTGTTCCGCTCGATCTCCAGCACTTGTCCCGGTCAAACGAGCTTGTGCCTGAAGGCCATGCAGCGGCTGGACCATCAGGGCAGAGGGGAGCCTCAATTCTCCGGCTTTACGCCATTGAAGAGGCTACCCCTCAAAAGCCCTCTGGCCTGGAGGTAGCGCCCCTCCAACCCACTGGTGTGCGGATCGTTCCCCCACAGTCCTGGGAGAATGTCCGCCATCGTTGCTCCATAAACCGGAAGTCCGGCTTCAGTTTGTTTCGAGTCGCTAGTGCATCTTGTGGGATGTCAGGATAAACAAAGACTTGGGTTTCATTAAAAAGGAGAAAGCCTTTGTTTCTGGCACTTCTGAGATATCGGATTCAGAAAAAGGGGTAGCTGCCCCCAAGTTTCTCAAAATAAAAATGAAATACAAGAAGAAATAGCATGGAAAATAACCGAGAAATCCTTTAAACTATATAAGACTATAATGCATCTTCAGATTAGCTTTTTTGATAAGACTCTTAAAGTATACATTTCTTCCAACTATCTGTAAAACTATAAAATTAGCTACTATAGTAGGTTTGAAAACGAATGTATTACTGCAAATTAATTGGTGTCATATTCCGTTTTATTATTAGTATCTTCCCCTACCCTTTTCCTTTAGGTTATAGTTTAGAAATGCGCTCTCTCTCTCTCTCTCTCTCTCTCTCTCTTATATATATATATATATATATATTTATATATATATATATAAAGAAAAAAATCCAAAGACTTGCTTGGGGAGAGATGTTAGGTGTTAGATGTTTCTAAGAGAAAATATCCGGAATCTTAGTCAGAATAATTTTGAGTTCAGCATTAGCTGTTTCATTTTTATACCTTTAAGCAAGTCTTTGGATTTTTTTCATTGAGAAGTTTGTGCTATTGCACACTTAGATGTTCACGTGTTTATGCACATAACTGTACTTGAGCTGCAAGTTTTGTATGTACTTAGCATTGCTCAAAAAAGCTTCTTTGTCATTGTTCTTTAAGACAACTGTTTGCTTAAATCACTATAAGTAACTAAAAATAGAAAAAAGTTCATTTGAAAATCATTTAAATATATTTCCTTGATAATTTCTATACAGGTCAGGGCCATTCAGCACTTTTTAAAACGAGCAGAACTCTTGCTGCAAGAGCTGTCTTCTGGACTGGACATCCAGTGCTTAAAACTGTATTGACTAAAGATGCGTACTTAAAATATGAACATTTGGCAACAATCTATACATGGGTAGAGTAATAAAGAACATGAGTAAAATAAAGGGAAATATATCAGCTAGCTAGAACTACGTAGAATGTCTAAGCAGCATGTGGGATTAATATAAAGGTATTATTTAAAACAGAGTTCTTTATCACTTTGTTTTACAGAATAACCATGAAGAGAATGTTCCCAGTGACCTGCTGGATAGCAGTTCTATTTATCCTGCTACTGACTGATGACGCCCTTTCCAGAATACCAAAGTTCCGTTTCAATTTCGGGTTCAGGTCTGGCAGGAGTTCTTCCCACAGCAAAACAAAGCTTGGTTCTAGCAAGCCTGGTTCCTTATCCTGGAAACCTGCTTTGCACAACCCTGATTTCTCCCCCATCAACCTTGGTCCAAAAAAGCCTCGGTCCTTTTTAAGAGCGTCTGACCTCTCCACAGACATGACTAACATCTCTGCAATCTTCATTCGAAGACAGACTGAGTCCTCCACAAACAAACCTGGTTCGTCCAGAGTCAAACCTGGCTTCCGCACAGAGAACCACCCCTACAACCCTATTTACTCCCTACACAACCCTGCCTATGTGCAGGATTCTAACTTCTTCCCAAACATGCCTAATGTCTCCCAAATCATGTCTTATGACTCCAGAGTACGAGACCTTCTCCAGAGAGTGCGTGAACTCTCCCGAAATAAACCTGGCTCATCCACGGTCAGATCTGACTCTTCCACAGGAAAACCCCACCACCGGCCTGCCTATGTGCAAGATTCTGACTTCTTCCCAAACATGCCTAATATCTCTGCAATCTTCATTCGAAGACGGCCTGAGGCTTCCCCATCCAAACCTGGTTCATCCCAAGTCAAACCTGGCTTCCCCACAGAGAACCACCCCTACAACTCTATTTACCCCCTACACAACCCTGCCTATGTGCAAGACTCTGACTTCTCCCCAAGCATGCCTAATGTCTCCCAAATCATGTCTTCTGCCTCTACAGTACAAGACCTTCTCCAGAAAGTGTATGGACTCTCCCCAAATAAACCTGGCTCATCCACGGTCAGATCTGACTCCTCCACAGGAAAAACCCACCACCGGCCTGCCTATGTGCAAAATCCTGATTTCTTCCAAAAAATGCTTAATGTCTCCCAAATCACGTCTTCTGCCTGCAGTGTACAAGACCTTCTCCAGAAAGTGTGTCAACTTTCCCCAAATAAACCTGGCTCATCCATGGTCAGATATGGCTCCTCTGTAGAAGAATTCAACCACCGGCTTGCCCATGTGCAAAATTCAGACTTCTTCCAAAAAATGCTTAATGTCTCCAAAATCACATCTTCTGCCTCCAGTTTACAAGACCTTCTCCAGAAAGTGCGTGCACTCTTCCCAAATAAACCTGGTTCATCCACGGTCAGATCTGGCTCCTCCACAGGAAAACCCCACCACCAGCCTACCTATGTGCAGGATTCTAACTTCTTCCCAAACATGCCTAATGTCTCCCAAATCATGTCTTCTGCCTCCAGAGTACGAGACCTTCTCCAGAGAGTACGTGAACTCTCCCCAAATTAACCTGGCTCATCCACGGTCAGATCTGGGTTCTCCACAGGAAAACCCCACCACCGGCCTGCCTATGTGCAAGATTCTGACTTCTCCCCAAGCATGGTTAATGTCTCCCAAATCATGTCTTCTGCCTCCAGAGCACAAGACCTTCTCCAGAAAGTCTGTGCACTCTTCCCAATTAAACCTGGCTCATCCACGGTCAGATCTGGCTCCTCCACAGGAATGCTCCACCACCGAACTGCCTATGTGCAAGATTCTGACTTCTCCCCAAACATGCCTAATGTCTCTCAAATCACGTCTTCTGCCTCCAGAGCACAAGACCTTCTCCAGAAAGTGCGCGAACTCTCCCCAAATTAACCTGGCTCATCCATGGTCAGATCTGGCTCCTCCACAGGAAAACCCTGCCTATGTGCAAGATTCTGACTTCTCCCCAAAAATAGTAATATAAATGGTAACAGCCCAAGACAACTAGTAAACTGGAAAACAGGCTGACACTCAGCGCTTAGGATGAAATGAAAGACAATTTCTCCACTGTATTTAACAATGTTATTTTATAATAGCTAATAACACATCCACACTGTTACATATTCTGTCTTTCATATGCACACCCAAAATACAGAAAAAAGTGGGTTCAAAAGTACAGAAAAAAAGTGGGTTGATGAAACTCCCCGGAGTTGATTATCGTTTCGTTCACAACTTCCTCCGAACATACTGAAGCACCGTGGTAGTCTCTCTTGAAAATCTTCTATTCATAGTGTCTACACTTGATATTCCATGCCGTGAGAGGGTTGGAATCCAAATCTTATGAGGAAAGGCTGAAAGGATTAGGTATGTTTAGCCTGCGAAAGAGAAGGCTTAGAGGGGACATGATTGCAGTCTTCAAGTATTAGAAGGGCTGTCATGTAGAAGATGGACCAGATCTATTCTCTCTTGCTCCGGATTGCAAGACTAGATCTAATGGGTGGAAATTACAAGGGAGTCATTACCGGCTCAGGAGAAACTTCCTAACTGTAAGAGTGGTTGAGCAGTGGCACGGTCTGCCTTGGGAGGTGGTGGATGCTCCTTCGCTGGACTTTTCAAGCGGAGACTGGACAACCATATTTCGGGTCTGTTGTAGGTATGTAGGGCTATCTTTCAGCTATGCTCCTGCAGAGTGCAGGGGGTTGGACTAGATGACCTGTAAGGTCCCTTCCAACTCTAACATTTTATGATTCTATGACTCTACTACTCACAGTACCACCAATCTGTTTCGGGGAACATTTTTCTGAGAGACTGTCAATGTCAGTCTTGGAAAATGGAAGCCACAGCTGTGATCTGAGTAGTACATGAGATATACAAAGAGCAGTACCACTTGTTGTCAGATATTATCGGATGAAGTAGTTGGAGTCATTATGATAGTGAACAGTAGAAATACCCAGGCCCAAGATGTCACAACTGGCAGAAGAAATGGTTACAGGTGCCCCAAGGGGAGCTATTGTTGGCCCCTTCTTAGGCAATCTCATCTATATATATAAAAGAAAGTCCCCTCACTGTAAAATCAACGCCCAGGCCAAACCCTTGGACCTAAAAACACGAAATTCGGGAAGAGCACTCCTACCATGATGTAGATGCTCACTAAGAAGGGATTTATAGAAATTCAACCCCTAAGAGGGTAAAAAGAGGTAAAATGTGCTTCCCTCATTGCTTCCTATGTGGCTGCCAGGCTGCTGCCTCCTTGCAC
>NW_015164288.1:117107-121508 GCF_001447785.1 Gekko japonicus
CCCCCCCCCCACTCTCTGATTGGTCAGCTGCAGAGCTCAGTGTTCTGAGGTAAAAAAAACCCAGACTGCAGAGAGATAATGACAGTTGAGGAAATCAGGATGGCCAACAATCACTTGTGAGGTGCAGCAGTGCTGCTGGCCCAGCCTCCTGTATGGCTTCCAACACATTCCCCCCACCTCCTTTTTGTAAAAAAAAAACCCCAAAAACAAAACCCTGCCCCCCCAATCCAATGCCCAGGCCAAACCTCTGCACCAAGAAACCCAAAATAAGGGGAGTGCATTCCTACCATGATGTCAACCCCCACTACAAAGAGATTTCTGAGAAACATGACCACTAAAGGGGTAAAAACGGGGGTGTTCTGAGGTAAAAAAAACCCAGACTGCAGAGAGATAATGACAGTTGAGGAAATCAGGATGGCCAACAATCACTTGTGAGGTGCAGCAGTGCTGCTGGCCCAGCCTCCTGTATGGCTTCCAACACATTCCCCCCACCTCCTTTTTGTAAAAAAAAAACCCCAAAAACAAAACCCTGCCCCCCCAATCCAATGCCCAGGCCAAACCTCTGCACCAAGAAACCCAAAATAAGGGGAGTGCATTCCTACCATGATGTCAACCCCCACTACAAAGAGATTTCTGAGAAACATGACCCCTAAAGGGGTAAAAAAGGGGCAAAATGTGTTCCCCCAATTATTTTCCATGTGCCTGGCATGGCAGTTGATTTTATGAATGTTCATGGGGAAATAAGTAAAGGACCTTTCCAGGAGCCTGCTCCAGAGTGAGCTCACTAAGCAGCCTGGTGATCCTAGCACCTGAGGGCAGAACCACCACTGTGGGCTACAGAGAGGTCCTTCAGTAGAGGAGAAAACAAAGAAACCCAGTACGTATGTCTCACTTCATCCTTTACACTACAGTCTTCCTACAACAAATGTTACCTTACAAACTTCACATGATCAGTATTATAACTGGATTTACGAAACTTAAATATCGTAGTGAAGCACGGGTATCAGGCTAGTATCAAATATGAGTTTTCACTTGAACAACACTGATGAAGAACAGTGGTGGTACAAGAATCACAATAATTATTCAAACCGAGTCTATCTGGAGTACAGCCAACCTGTTTTGCAGCATAAATTTTGGGGGACTGCTTGAACATTACACTGGAGAAGTTTCTTGAACCCATTTGGAATAAAACAACCAATGAAATGGAAGCCAGAGTTGTGAAACAAGTAATCTACCAAATGTGCACAGAACAGCACTGGTTGGTGTCAGGCATTGCTGGAGGAGGTTCCACAGCAAGCCATGGAATTCGACAGGCAAACCTGAGATGCGCTATGTGGAAGAGGAAGCCGCTGCGTATGTTATGTTACCATTGCAGTTATGTCAGCAGTAACTGTCCCATTTCATACCTTCTTTATCAAGGCTGACCAGGAAACATTCAGTTCAGGCTTTGCTATGCCTTGGTTCTGACCAAGCCTTCACTGCTTTGGATCAACACATTCGTCTTCTGTTTCCTGACACAGATGAAGTCTCTTGATTCAGCCAGTGTTCCAATGGAATGAGATCTATGTAATGATTTTTTTTTGGGGGGGGGAAAGATATTTTTGCCTGTACACCTCTTTGATTGAGTAGTTTTAAAAGCAATTATATCTGCTAAGTATTAATGATCATACCAGCTGTCATGTGTACTCCATTATTTTAGGTTTGTCTTTGATTCTGTTTCTTGTAGGAAAGAAGTATTTTCAATCAGAAAAATGGCACAGTCAAAAGAGACGATCCCCCCCATGAACTGGTGAAATTCATATTGGGACTGCCCATGGCTGTTGTCTGCTATTCAGTTGTGTTCCAGTCAAGGATCTCCAAAAAGTGTCTTGGTCCTTAGATTCCGGTAACATAATAGGTTTGTCCAAAACGAAACCCTGTGAAATGAACATGGATTTGGAAGCAATTAATGACTGAATCCAGATTGGCTTCATTTGAATGTAGGCACAGAAGATTTTACCTCCAGCCCCTTGTTCGCCTTGGGGGTCCTCATCCCACTGTCCCTATGTCTCGGGGTGGGGAATCTGACCTTCAGCTCCAACCCTCTCACTCCCTGTAGGCCTGGAAGCCTCCGAGTCTGTATGGGGCAGGCCAGACGCTGCAATCTCCTCATGGTTGCTGGACCCAGTAGAGCTCTGCGGGGTTTTCCCAGTGCAGCCAGGGGTTGGCTGCAGAAACGACCTGAAGCCTCAGGTCTAGCTGCACCAGCAGAGGCCCATGCCAGTCTCCAATGTCTGAAGCCTCAGGCGGGAGAGGCCTGCCACAATGGTCTCCCCTTCTTTCTAAGACCGGCAATGGGGCCCTGCCTTAAGGCCCTTCCATCTTCCATACTTACAGGGTAAGAGACTCCAAGAGACCGACTCTGGGTTCAGACCCAGTAGAGCTCTGCTGGATTTTTCCAGCGCAGTTGTGGGCCGGCCGTAGAAACAACCCGAAGCCTCGGGTCTGGCGGCACTGACAGAGGCCCGTGCCAGACTCCGATGCCTGAATCCTCAGGCAGGAGAGGCCTGCCACAATGGTCTCTCACTGACAGCAGCTTGTGGCATTGTAGATGTTCCTGCCATTGGCCAGTCTCGGGTGCCTGGAACCTCAGGCAGGAGAGGCTTGTCTTAAAGGTCTCTTTTTTCTTCTTTTAAGACCGACGATGGGGCCTTTCTTCAAGGCTTTTCTATCTTCCATAGAAGGCAAGAGTCTCCAAGAAAGCAGAGCTAGGCTCAAGCGTCCTGCTGGAGTGGCAGGGCTATTGAAACTGGAGGGTCAGCCTCACTCTGAGCCAATACAGCCTATACAAATTTACATAGCCCTGCCTGGAGCGAGAGGAGGCGTGACCTAACCAGTTTGGATGACTTCGCCCCACTGAAGGAGAAGCAGCTATGTTGGTTCAGAAATGAACAGAATGACAGGATGCAGGACCAAGTACAACCACACAGGTTTTAGTAAAGCCATTATGATTGCGGGGCTGGACTGAAGGACCCCATCCTTTGGGCAAATATCCTTTGGTTGCCCCTAGCTTGAGACCCCAGATATGAAGGTGGGAAGGGGTTCTTGCCATCTTATTCCTCCTCCTCTCCTTGGCTTCTCTCCTGAGCGTGTGGGAGAGAGTCAATACTGCCTTTCTCACTGATCCCCTTATGAGAGCTGGTGTAGTGAGCCTCAGATGACCAGTTGCTCCTGACCTCTCATGAGAAGAGAAAGTCTCATGGGAGGCCAGAAGTGAGGCGAACCAATTAGGTGGCTTTTCCTAGCCCTTCCCTATTTTTTTCAGGCCTTGGACTGGCAGCAGCCATTTATGGCTGGGCCTGACCCAAGCTACAGCATGCTCATGGGTAGGGCTGCCAAGCCGCGGCGGGGGATCCGTGCGTCTTCACAGGATCCCTGCCGCGGGGGACAGCGATACGTGTTGCACCGCCATCGCCAGGATGTGACGCTACGCATCGCTCTGGCAACGGGGCTGTTTAGAGTCCCGTTGCCAGAGTGACGCGTAGTGCAACGCATATCGCTGTCCCCCGCGGCAGGGATTGTAGTATGAATGGGAATATAAAGATTTTCATATATAGGTTTTTCCTTCTTGATTGTTCATATTCATATTTCTCTGGCTTTTATAGATTTATTCTTTAAGTAATATTTTATTAGGATGTTAGAAAGCCCTGTTATATAGAAGGCTTTTCTCTTGTAGGTCTGATATTGTTAGCAACATAATAGGTACAAAGTTCATGATTCTGTAGTTCTTAGGGCAAACCTTTCAATGTCTGGGTCAGATAGGATTTTAGTCTCGTATCAGTAATGAATACTTTTGTTTGGGGAAGAACAAGCTTTAGCCGATATGCCTTAGGTCATGTCAAGTAAATATGTGACGCAATTGCATAGACACACCTTTCTTACATTTGACCAATAAGGAGATTTTTATGTAAATGTTGTTTAAGTTTTTGTAACCAATTATGCCTTTTGAATATTATTCCCATGATGATGATATGATGATATCAGTCCATGTATAAAATATGTATTTCCTGAATATGTTCAGAATATGCTCAAGAAGAAGATGAAAAAGAAAAAGAAGAAAGTTGTCAATTTCTGGTTTTTGACATGGAATCTAATATTTACAACAGGATCCTGTGAAGATGCATGGATCCCCCGCCGCGGCTTGGCAGCCCTACTCATGGGAGTGGCTAGGCCCTTCACCCCCTCAGGTGATGACGAGTCTCTGTGAGTCTGTAGAATTGCCAGCTCTGGACCAGGAAATCCCTGGAGATTTGGGAGGTAGAGCCCGGAGAAGAAGAAGAAGAAGAAGAAGAAGAAGAAGAAGAAGAAGAAGAAGAAGAAGAAGAAGAAGAAGAAGAAGAAGAAGAAGAAGAAGAAGAAGAA
>NW_015164288.1:121970-176390 GCF_001447785.1 Gekko japonicus
GGAGTGACTTACAATCTCTTCCCTTCCTCTCACCACAACAGACACTCTGTGAGGTAGGTGGGGCTGAGAGAGCTCTGAGATAACAGCTCTGAGGGAACTTGTGACTGACCCAAGCTCACCCAGCAACTGCATGTGAAGGAGTGGGGAATCAAACCCGGTTCTCCCACATTAGAGTCTGCCACTCTTAACCATGACACCAAACTGGGTGGGAACTCAGCAGGGTATAGTGTCATAGAGTCCACCCTTCAAGCTTCCAGGGGAACTGATATACATTGATTGGAGATCAGTTATAATCACAGGATATCTCCAGGCCCCACCTGGAGTTTGGCAACCCTGGCATCAGGGAGGGCCCTGATCACGGACAATTATTAACTTATCAGTTTTTACTTACCTACAATCTTCTAGTTTTCAGACAAACCGAGAAGGGCAAAAAACATTGTAAACTGCCTTGAGCATCTGGATCAAGTTTGAGCCTCAATTTCTCTGGCAGTATCATCATTTCCAGACAAAGTATGTCATACTGCTGTGCCAAAATGATCCCACGGAGCACTCAGACAGTGCGTAGCTGGTTAAAAAAGGGCAGTGTGACCAAACTAATAACAATGATCCCAATGAGAGAATTCTTCCTTCATTGAGAAGCCAGTGACACACTACCACCATCTTCTGGATATTGGGGGGAGTGGCAAGTGAAGAAATCTCATTTGACTACAAGCCACCCACTGGGTGCGGTCAGACAGCATGCTTGGAGTGGTTTAAATTGCTCTGGTCCCGATGTGTTTTCTTTTAACCTGGAGAATCGCGATCACACTCACCTCCTTGTTCCGGATCGCTGCGCAGCCATATCGCTCCCTGCCGTCCACACGCGGGAGCGTGCGTTGGTGTTTTTCTCTGTCTCTCAGTTTGGGCATGTGCACAGGTGGCCATCTGTAGAATTAAAATTTTCGCGTGTGTGCAGAACAGCAATTTCCACTTCAACCCAACTGCTGTAACACTTTCCTTTAAACTTTAAAGGAACACTTCCCTTTAAACTTTTACCCCGAAACTGGCCTCCGTGAGATCCCGAACTCGTCTAACCAACAAAAGTAGGCACCGTTTAAACATTGTTTTTAATAATGCGGGAGCGGAGCTCTGCCTGTACGCATACCGCCGACGCTAAAATAAAATGGCGGGCGAAGAGCGGAAGCCTCGGGCTTCCGAGCAGAAGTGGCTTAAGTGACCCTTGTACGATTTGCTATCTTGGTGTAAGCACATAGACCTGGGATTTTGATTCCTTAAATATTCTAAGACAAAAACTGTGTGGCCATGTGAAAACGCACACATTGCCTCAGCACACATCAGAACAAGAGAGAATGATGTCTCAGTGTGCCACTCGCAGCTGCTGTGACACCCCACACCTTACCTCTCACTGCATCTGTGCAAAACTGTAAACATGCTAGCAATTCTTCCAGGACCCTAATGGCTCAACCCTTCCCCCCTTCCCCTGCTAAGCTGTAGGGTAGCTCAGCAGGGAAAGTGCAAAAAAACATCACCACCACCCTTTAAATCAGGGGTGTTGAACTCATTAGTTATGAGGGCGGGATCTGACATAAATGAGACCTTGTCGGGCCAGGCCATGTGTGTCATAAAATGTAATGCCGCGTAGCGGAGATATAAACTTTATAAAGGACACAAAGATTTTTAAATTTAAAATAAAAACATGCTTTAAAACATTAGCTCTGTAAACTGCAAATCTACTTTTGATTTATTGACATTCACCACAGAAATCTCATGCTCAGAGTTTTGAGTCTAGGACCCAGGTTGAAACACGAAATGACTGAGTGATTAAGAGAGTCTGGTGAAGCAAGCTATGATGCAGCAGCAGCAGCAGAACTGGAAGCAGGAGATGGCCAGTTCCACTGTGGGCCTGATGAAAGCCCTCGGGGGCCTGATGCGGCCCCTGGGCCACATGTTTGACACCCCTGCTTTAAATCCTTTAAGGGGCTGAAAGGGAAGGGGAATACCAAAAGCACTGGCAAAAGTTGAAGTATCCAAGTGGAGAGCCTGCAGTGGAGAGTCATATGGACATAGTTGTTGAGTGATGACGGAGATGAAGGGGACTGGGAAGTAGAGGGTAGCACATTGGACTAGCAGCTGGGAGACCCGGGTTCAAATTTCCACTCTGCCATAAAGCTCTCTGGGTAACCTTGGGCCATTTATGCTCTCTAAGCCTCTCCTACCTCATAGGTTTGTTTTGAGAATGATAGAGGAGCCATGTAAGTCACTCAAAGCTCCCTAATTGGGATAAAAAGGTGTAGTGGTTAGGAGTGCAGACTCTAGTCTGGGAGAACTGGGTTTGATTCCCCACTTCTCCACTTGCAGCTGCTGGATGACCTTGGGCAAGCCAGAGTTCTGTTCTCTCAAGGGCAGTTCTCGAAAGAGCTCTCTCAGCCCCACCTACCTCACAGGGTGTCTGTTGTGGGAAGGGGAAGGAGCTTGTAAACCACTCTGAGACTCCTTCGGGTAGTGAAGGGGGGGTTATCAATCCAATCTCCTCTTCTTTTTCTCTGCTGGATAGAATACTAGGAGTTCTTGGGGGGGGGGAGATGGAGATGGTAGGAGCAGCCTATAGGATTCCTTCCTGCTTTGCTTTGTGAAATTTCATGCATCTTGAACAAATCACACTGATTAGATGTGAAACTCCAGCTCAGCCACACTGAACTCGAGATTTTCAGAAAGGAATCGGTAGTTGCAGCTGATGAATGCAGATGTACAGTGCTACAGAAACATTTAGCACCTGTCCAAGAGGATATCAAAGTCAGAAGTAATAGCAGTACAGTTATGACATTTCTGCTATGTGGTTAGGAAGGGAGAGACAAGACTGCAGCAGTGAAACGTTGTGGAGTTCCCCCCCCCAAGGGAGTGGGTGGAATTGGTGGTATACATTAACACCTGGAGTTACCGTTAAGAGAAAGTCAACTGTAATTTACAGAGACCTCCTTCATCCTGACTTGCTATAATTTACTGCAGTGTGTGGCCAGTCAACTGGATCCCACCATTCTGTTTTCGTCTCGACATACATTGAAGCAGAAGTCACCAGTTTCTTGTCCCCTCACAGACCATGAGAACAGAGGACCTCCACTTTAGCCTAAAGGTGGATGCTTCTTTACAACAGCAAGGCTACTGTGGCACCCAAAGATACATTTCCTTTCTAGGATTGAGCTCTGGAGCAATTCTGCAAGTTTTGAAACCAACCGAACATATTGCTGATTGGCTAGTACTCGTAATGTCTTTTAAAAAACCACTCAGTACCAGGAATGGTTTTGTATTTTAAAAATGACACATGGTTGAACATTGATGCAGTGCTTTTAAAAATTAAAAAAACACCATGATTTTAAAAATATGAACAGGTTTTTCTCATCATATCAGTTATGAAGCTGGGAAGATGCTGAGCTTGCACTGTTGCTGAAGGGTGTGTTCACCTGTTAAATACACCTTTCTGTTCTAAATTGTTCTGGAGAAATGTAGTAAGTCTGCTTTGAATGCTGAGTTTCCAGAGCAGCCTCCCTGGTCCAAAACTACTATACTTCTTCACCCTCAGCATTCAGTAGTACAGGGTCATGATCCCATATATCTCTGCGCAAAACCTCTGTGCTCTCTGGCAACATGTTATTAGAACAAACTACTAACTAGGCCATTTCAGCAGTGTATCATTCAGTGGCTAATGAGTACCTCTAGGAAATGATCTTGGCTGCTTGTTCATCCTTCTTTCTGGAGATCTGAAGTTAGGAAATCAACAGCACTCCTAAAAAATCAGGGGACTGACCTCTGCGTTTAAGTGGCAGAGAATATTGCCCATCTTTGAGATTTATTTATCCAATTTATTTATTGGTTACATTTCCATCCTGCTGATCTTGCATTAAAGAACTTCAGGCAGCATAAGAACATAAGAGACACCAATGTTGGATCAGGCCAAAGGCCCATCCAGTCCAACACTCTGTGTCACACAGTGGCCAGAAATACCAGTGCCATCAGGAGGTCCACCAGTGGGGCAAGGACATTAGAAGCCCTCCCACTGTTGACCCCCCCCCCCAAGCACCAAGAAGACACCGACCGCTCAGCAATTTCATGGAGTGCCCACGGGTTCTTGTATTGTGAGAAAGGGAGAAAAGTACCTCTTTCTCTACCTGCTCTTTCCCATGCATAATCTTATAAACCTCAATCATGTCACCCCTCAGTCGTCGTTTCTCCAAGCTAAAGAGCCCTAAGCGCCTTAACCTTTCCTCATAGGGAAAGTGTTCCAACCCTTTTATCATTCGAGTTGCCCTTTTCTGCACTTTTTCCAAAGCTATAATATCCTTTTTAAGGTGTGGTGCCCAGAACTGCACACAGTATTCCAAATGAGGTCTCACCATTGATTTATATAGGGGCATTATTATATTGGCTGATCTGTTTTCAATACCCTTCCTAATAATCCCCAGCATAGCATTGGCCTTCTTTATTGCAGTCACACACTGTCTCGACATTTTCAGTGAGTTATCCACTACAACTCCAAGATCTCTCTCTTGCTCAGTCTCTGCCAGTTCAGACCCCATCAATGTGTATTTATATTTAGGATTTTTGGCTCCAATGTGCATCACCTTGCACTTGGCCACATTGAACCCCATTTGCCATGTTGACGCCCACTTGCCCATCTTTGACAGATCCCTTTGGAGTGCCTCACAATCCTCACTGGTTTTCACCACCCTGAACAACTTTGTATCATCCGCAAATTTAGCCACTTCACTGCTTACTCCCAACTCCAAATCATTAATGAACAAGTTAAAAAGCAGTGGACCAAGTACTGATCCCTGTGGTACCCCACTGCTTACCCCCCTCCACTGGGAGAACTGCCCATTTATACTCACTCTCTGTTTTCTATTAATTAATAAAAGGACGTCCTTTTATCCCATGATTTTTGAGCTTACTTAGGAGCCTTTGATGAGGAACTTTATCAAAAGCTTTCTGGAAGTCAAGGTAAACAATATCTATTGGGTCCCCCTTGTCAATGTGTTTGTTCACCCCCTCAAAGAACACTAACAGGTTAGTGAGACAAGATCTTCCCTTACAGAACCCATGCTGAGTCTGCCTCAATAGGTTTTGTTCATCTATGTGCCAACTAATTCTTTCCTTAATAATGGTTTCCACCAATTTACCCGGTATCGACGTCAGACTGACTGGCCTGTAATTTCCCGGATCTCCTCTGGAACCCTTTTTAAAGATGGGAGTGACATTAGCTACCTTCCAGTCCTCAGGAATGGAGGCAGGTTTTAAGGAAAGATTACATATTTTTGTAAGGAGATCCACAAGTTCACATTTGAGTTCTTTCAGAACTCTCGGATGTATGCCATCTGGGCCTGGTGATTTATCAGTTTTTAAGTTGTCTATCAGTTTTAGGACCTCCTCTCTCGTCACCTCAATCCGACTCAGGTCTTTCAACACCCCTCCTGAAATCAGCGGTTCTGGAGTGGGCAAGCACTTCTCATCTTTCACAGTGAAGACGGAGGCAAAAAATGCATTTAGCTTCTCAGCCATTTCCCTATCTTGGGAACATGGGGTTCTCAGATGTTTCCCATGCAGACTCCAACCACCTTCACAACAGGTAGGCTGCTGTCTCACATGCCTTCATACCATACCTTGGGATGACCTCAAGAAATAAGCAGAAAGATTAATATTGATACCAGCATGAACTTCTGTGGGTCTGAACTCACCTTCTCAGATGCAAAGGACAGAAAATGAATTTCCTTATATCTATCAGGGAAGTTACAGAAGGGAAGGGGGGGAAAGGGGAGCAGAGAGGAGCCTTGTGCTATAAATCAGGTGTGATTCTCTGCATAAGGGATTGTAACAGATTAGGGTGTTACTTAATGGATGATGAGAAAGGTCAGAGGTGAAGATGAATAAAACTACCACCAGTAGTGAGTTACAGTATGATATAGCATGGTTAAACATCTTGTCACAAAACTGGTGTTAGCTGGGATCAAAGACATTCTATGGAAAAAATTGGAATTTCTCTACCTGGCAGCTTTTTCTATAACTCAAAGGCAGAATATGGCACGAAGGCATAAGACTTAACATTTTTTAGATATTTATACCCCACGTCCCCCCCCAATGAGGACCCAAAGTGGTTTACATCATTCTCCTCTATCCATTTTATCATCACAGCTGCCTGTGAGGTAGGCTAGGCTGAGGTTTTGTGAGTGGCCCATGGTCACCCGGTGAGTTTTCATGATCGAGTGGTAGTTACAACCTGGGCCTCTCAGATCCTAGTCCGACAATCTAACCACTTCACCTTCCTGAAACTAAGCAGTTCTTGAGCCATTGGAAAACCATCACGGAACTGCAGACATTTTACACTGAATCCCATGGAAGAAAGATGGAATATAAAGTTTATAAGCCAATTTATCTTTTTATTTGCATGTTTTGATTATTTCTTAGGTTTTAAACCTTTTTATGGGAACTACTTATTTCATTTATTTACAGGATTTATATCCTGCCTTCCTGCCCAATCAGCACCGCCAAGGCAGGTAACAAGACAATATAATAAAAATATACCACAATATATACTTTCCAGTTCAGGGGCAAGGTTATTGGGGTGTGTGTGTGTTCTTGATGCCCTGTATGCTGCTATATCGCTTCCAAGGCAAATCCGGAAATGATGTTTGGTAGCTCTAGGAAGACTTTATGGTTACCATAGAGTTTCTGACAATTCCTAGAACTACCCTATGTCACTTCCAGATTTGCCCTGGAAGAAATGTAGCAGTGCACAGGACTCTGACACTTTTAAAATTATTCTCCTAGCACTGCTTGGAGTGGTGTCAGAGTCCTGTGCACTGCTACATTTCTTCCAGGGCAAATCTGGAAGTGACATAGGGTAGTTCTAGGAATTGTCAGAAACTCTATGGTAACCATAAAGTCTTCCTAGAGCTACCAAACAACTGCCAGCAGGAACCCTCCTGCCAGATGGAAAGCCTGGCAGCCATTATGTTAGCTGCTGAAAGGCCGGGTACATCTCATCTCAGGTCAGCATGTACATGGTTTCTAGGTTATCTCCCCTCCAGGCACTGACAACACCAAGATTCATTCAACATCAGCAAGTGTTGCTGCACTGCATGCATCTGACCACAGAGGCAGCTGCAGGCTGGCTTTCCTTTCAGCCACTGGTTTACTGGAGAAAAGGAAAAAACCCGACCCCCAGAGAAAACAAAGGCTGTCTTGGAGTAAACACATGCAAACTGTTTGAAACAATCAGCACATTGTCAATAACAAACTCACAGAGAAACACGTTGGGGCCTTTGCCGTGCTTTATTTCTTTATATCCAATAACAAACACTTATTTTTTTATAAAAGCCTTCTGAAAATCAAATTTAAGCACATGCAAAATTACAAAGTTACAAAATGCTCTCATGACAAAGGACTGACAAATTGCTCAGATTTATTTATTTTTTGCATGTGCTTTCTCCTATTGCTCTGGTAGAGAACCTCTTCCAGCAGCATCAAAGCAGCAATACGCAAAACTGGCTTTGGGCAACCGTCATCCAGCAGTTTTGCCAAAAGATACAGCATATATTAGCTATATTCAGAAGCAGAACTGTACACACTTTACATTGGGACTACCCTTAAAAAACAAAACAAAAACTACCTCTACTTTCATACAGTGTTATCAGCGAGTCAACTGAAATATAAATGAGCAAGAACAGACCCACTAATAAAACAAGAGGCCATAAGCGGTAGAATAGACAGAATTAGTACAATCCAGAATGCAGACTTCCAATTGACTGTCTGTTTTAAGGTTAAATACGGCTAGATTACTGAATTGTATATATCCCGTTGTTTAATGTGCTCCTATGCTCTACTGTACACGTCAAAATAAACAATCAGGTTCAAAGACTCCCCTGAGCAGGAGAACAATTTGTACCGTTGCACTGGTGCCCCATGGTCCTCTTGCACACTAGCCCAGCAGTTTAGCCCAGTCCAAAGCCTTGCACAATTCAGGGGTGAACAGAGAGGGGATGTGGCAGGAAGAGCATGGGGGAGTAGCCAAACCAGGAACAACCATCTCATTTGTTAACAATCACCTACCCCCAACAAGTGTCAAATATTAGCCCTTTCCAGAGACCCATTCATACCTGAAGACCACAATCCAGCTATGCATGTTTACTTAGGAGTGAAGCCCACAGAACTCAGTGGGATTAATTTCTGAGCAAACATGTCCGAGATGTGGTACATGGCAAACTGTTATCCTCAAAGCAGTTAAGCACCTTTGTGAAAACGGCTTACTCTGCAACCAAAGGGAAAGAGATCGCGCCAGATGTAAGAGATTAATGGCCTGCTATTTTAGGTGCTTTCAGGAGTGCATGGCTAGGCTCATTTTGAATTTCCATTTCTGCACCAGCATTGTCTCACTTACAGTCACAAAAATGTTGA
Organism: Gekko japonicus; assembly: GCF_001447785.1. Lineage (NCBI taxonomy): Eukaryota > Metazoa > Chordata > Lepidosauria > Squamata > Gekkonidae > Gekko > Gekko japonicus. Next base: position 130,413 of record NW_015164288.1, read on the forward strand.
TTCTCCAATGGATTCAAAGCCTGTCCTGGACTTCTCAGTTTCACAAGATTCTTGGCAAATCACATTTGAGTGCTATCCATTTACACAATAAGCTTACTCTTACAGGCCAACTTTAAAATGACTCTGGTATGTGCGGTTAGCTATAAAAATCTGATCCAGATCTGAGTGAGGTCCATACAATGAATTCCAGTAAATTCAGTTGGGCCCTTTGTTTCAAGCCCTATCATCAATTATTTACAGTGACTTAATAGAAGTGGATTTGGAAGGAGGGCCAAGAAACCCAGTCTTCCACACGGCAGCCATGTTTGCTAAAGCATGAAACCAGGAGCGTAGGGCACATCTTTGTGAAAGGGCCCCCTGGTCCCTGAAACTCCAACCACATTTTGCCGCCTTGCTGTTAACTTAACCTTGGACTGTTTCTGGAATCTGAACAAAAATGGGAGCATCAAAATGCTCTTACAGACGCTCCCATCAAAGCGGTGCACAAAGCAAGAATATGTTCTCCACGAATAAGGTTGCTTTTGTATTTATTCAATAGTCCATTAGGCCCTGAGGCAGTTTTTACAAGCAGCTTATGCCTTGCACTTCTTTTAGTTTACACATTTCACCACAAGATCAAATGTGAAAATTCCACCTTGGACTTTCAATGTGGAGGACGTCTATGCCTTCTGTCAACCCTGCCCCCCCTGTACTATGTGATATCAGAAGTCACCCTCAGGGATGCTACCGATGAATTGGAAAACGCTTTCCTCCTCTAGAAATCAGCCTTTTGCATTAATAAAGTGAAACTGTATTTTGAATGACAAGAAATGCTCAAAAAGCTAGTAAAGTTTCAGTGAGAAGTCCATGTAACCAGGTGACATAAGAAAGAAAGGCTTCTTATGCTCATGTTGTGTTAAATTAAGATGAATTAGCTCTGAAGACAGCTGGATTGTGACCTATTCCCCACCCCTTACAAAATTAACACCTTGGTCGCTTTCCTGTGCAGCTATTTTGTTCCACTAGATACAGAATCAAAGACAGCTCTAGAAGAAGGTTTTGCGCTTGGCAGTGTGTATGTTCATTAACACTTAGCAGATGCAACAGCTCTTACAGACGCTCCCATCAAAGAGGTGCATAAAGCAAGAATATGTTCTCCACGAATAAGGTTGCTTTTGTATAAATCTTACTCCTTCTGGGTGAGATCAGCAACAAGGGGGAGGCCTCCTCAGTGTATCAGATAACAGATGACAAACGTGATGATCAGAAGCATGGACGGGTTAGCGAGAAGGACAGCAACGCTCGACACCAACCGGTATTGCTCTGTGCACATTTCGTGTACCACTCGGGTCACGACCTTCTTTTCCATCTCATCTTGTGTTTGGTTCCCAGAGGTCTCAGTAAACTCTTTCACAGTGATATTGACACAATCTCTCACAAAGACATCCCTTGACATGGACGGTTCATATTTTGGGTGGTAAACCTGATCGGAATAACGGTTTCGGTTTTCATTCCACCATCGTTCCTCATCGTGGTTGTTGAAACGGAAATTCATATTAGACATGGCACTGCCTAAGAGGTAGCCGCCGAGGGCTCCCGCTGCAGCGCCTCCCAGTGCTGCCCCCGCAATGTGTTTCATATTGGATTTGGGTGGCTTAGGCTTCCATGGCTTACTGTTAGGTTGGTTCCAGCCTCCTCCTCCAGGATAGCCAGGGTTTCTGGGATAACCTCCTCCAGGATTGCCAGGGTTTTGTGGGTAGCCAGGGTTTCTGGGATAACCTCCTCCAGGGTTGCCAGGGTTTTGTGGGTAGCCAGGGTTTCTGGGATAACCTCCTCCAGGATAGCCAGGGTTGTGAGGATAACCAGGGTTTTGAGGATAACCAGGGTTGCGTGGGTAACCGGGGTTCTGTGGATAGCTAGGTTGCTGTGGATAACCACCGCCTGGTTTGTTCTTTCCTTTTTTAGAAAGGGAGACATCAGTTTGTAGCAGAATAAGGAAAACCGCTATCCAGCAGGTCACTAGGAACCTTCTCATGATGGTTAATCTGCAAAACAAAACAATGTAGGATTCTGGTGAGGAAAAAAGAACAGCCTAATATTTGTGACACACACAAAGGGCAAAACAGACACTTGTAAGCAGATGGCAACGGGCTTTCCCCCCAAAAAGGTTCTTCTGTACATCAAACCACTATCAGATGTGACAGTCATGCTGCATCTGGAAACAATGGTCAAATGGCATGCACAAAGCAAACACAAATGAAAACAATAAATGAAGTGTTAATCTTTTTAATTTTCAGATTCTTAATCGTCTTTCTCCTCTTTTCTCTGTTCAACCCTCCCTAGCTCCTTTTCTGCCCATGGGGAGGGGAAAGCCACATTTCCCCTTTTTCAGCTGGAAAAAAAGAAAGCTTGAACAAGATATTTCTGAGAAAAAACAAAACCAAACGCAGAGAGAAAGCGTGAACCATCCTTTCCTCCCTGGTCTTGGCGTTAGCTTTTCATTACACAAAAATTAGGAAACGGTCCCTTTAGAGTGCATTCCCTTCTCTGTCTTTCCAAGAACTTTTTTTAGTGTGGGAAAGAAGAATCTAGCTCAGCGAGTCATATGACCTCGTTACGAGAATCATAGAGTTGGAAGGGACCTCCAGGGTCATCTAGTCCAACCCCCTGCACAATGCAGGAAATTCACAAATACCTGCCCCCCACCCCCAGTGACAGCTGTTTCATATCCAGAAGATGACAAAAAGCCTCCAGGATCCCCAGCCAAACAGGCCTGGAGGAAAATTGCTTCCTGAACCCAATGTCGTGATCAGCATTTATCTGGGCATGTAAGAAAGGGCCATGAGAACTAAGCACTGATGCAGCCCTTCCTCTCATGAGCTGCCCAAGTTCACAGAATCAGCATTGCTGTCAGATGGCCCTCTAGCCTCTGTTTGAAAACCTCTACAGAAGGAGAGCCCACCCAGGGAAGCCTGTTCCACTGAGGAACCACTCTAACTGTCAGGAAGTTCTTCCTAATGTTTCGCTGAAAATTCTGTTGACCCGTTGGTTCTGATCCAACCTTCTGGGGTAACAGAAAACAACTCTGCATAATATATGCATATATCTAGCATGGCTCTATGTGGATATAGTTTCTAAGCAGAATTTTGTCATGTTTGAATTTGCTCAGAGCGGTCAGGGACACAGAATTTGGCTGCACAGCTGCTGCTTAAGAAAACTGTTGTGTGTAGAAGCAACTTTCTAACTTGAAAACCAGTGTGATGAAGATCCCCTTGTGGCCAATGCTCCCTCTAAGCGGTGTAGTCTTGTGAGCAAAAATTCTACTTTGTGAGCTACTGGCATGAAAGTTGTGAGCGAGCGATTTGGCTACTTCATAAATCAGTTTGCTCTGGATCCATCCTTCCTGAGCCAAGACAAAAATGTGTGAGCTGGAGGCTAAAAAACTGTGAGCTAGCTCACACTAACTCAGCTTAGAGAGAACACTACTTGTGGTTCATTAAGACAAACTCAGCCCACCACCCGCATGCTGGATAACACCCCAGGCATGCCATGAAACCTGGTTTATTGAGTAGATCCCTTTTGGATGATGGTTTGCACTCAGCTTGGATGGGTGGACATTTGTTCAGGCTTGCATTAAACACATTAGGACCGGATATCCTTCCTGCCTTTCAACTGCAAAAGCTATGCAGTGGCAGATGAATTGTCCGTTATATAATTATAATAATATCCTTAGCAATCTCCATTGCATTTTATCTTACTGTTCCTACAAGGACCTTTAACCATTAAACATTACAACAACCCTGCGAGGTAGATGAGACAGAGAGCGTGCGTTTAACTGTTCCAAGGACACCCAGTAAGATCTGAGTATGGATCTGAATCCGAGTTTCCCCAACCCACCTCACTACACAATGTTATATGAATAACAATGTATAAAAATATAAAACAAATCTATATGCAATATTAGAAAGAACAAACTACTGTGTTAAGGAAAAGAAATGGAGAGGAAAAGTAAAAATAAGGTGCTGTTTCTTGAAAGTGCATCCCTCTTTTATGTTCTTCCAGTAATTTTTCTTAAACATGCAACAAAAGAATCTAGCTCAGTGAGTCATATGACCCGGTTACTAGGAACAGCAAGCCACTGTATGTGAGCTTGTATTTCCTTAGCTTTGCTGTTAGTCAGCACTGGCTCAGGCTATTACTCCCACAGCATACCAATCTGATACCAGCCTCCAGAGAAGGACATGTGCAACTTTTCCAAACCACCCCTTGACTTTGCAAAGCTTTATAGCACAAATGTCTATTATGGACAGAGGCTTCTGGGCAATGAAATAGATGACCATAAAAACAAAAGAGAAACATAAGTGCCCCTGGAAAAGATAACCAAGGTCAAGTTTTGAATCTTTTAAAAAATAAGCATTTCACCTATATGCTGCAGGAAAAATCCTGTAACTGGTAGCCAAAAATCCACATGCTTATTTTAAACTGGTATGAGAAATTCAGTCCCCCTAACCCCAAGCACTGCATCCAAGTTCCTGGGCCTCTCCACTTCTCAAACCTTCCACTCAATAGCACCACCTCCCCTCTGGCCCTTCCAGTGTGAGTTTTTCCATCCCACACCCATTCACTTATTTTATATTAGTCCTGCAGCTTACCAATGTTCTCTCTCTCACCTTTCCGCCTTATGAAGTAGCGTTTGTGAACATTCTATAAATAGCATAGCTGCCAAAGGCTAAACTACTGTCCCACACGCTAATTTTTTACAGATGCTGTAAAATGTCCATACAAAAGTCATTTACCAGTATGAGTAAGAAAAAAGAGGAATGGCGATTTTGCACCTTGAAAAAAGGCATAGTCCTCTGGCTTTCACTGAATTCTGTGGGACAAAGTACGCAATCTACAATCTGGGGCACACTTTATTAATTGGATTCCATTGATATCCTGCTTCTGTTCTATAGCATATGAAGGGTTTCCAGGCGGTGTCCTGTTACAGACTTACTCAGCAGCAAGGCTGCTGCACCATGGGAGCCAGTGTGCTGAAGTGCTTACAATATCGGACTAAATCTGGGGGATCGAGATTCAGATTCCCACTCTGCCATGAAACTTGTTGGGTAACTTTGGTCCAGCCACACTCTCTCAGCCTAATCTAACTCACAGGGTTGTTGTGTGAATAAAGCAGAGAAGGGAGAGAATCTTGGACTAAATCCAAAGTAACATTTCTGTGGGTACAAGGACTTCTTCCCATGAAGCATGATCTTCTGGCTTGCCCCCTCCTGCAGCAACCCAAAGTACCCCCTAAAATCCTGTTCCTGAGGGTTTCAGGTGGCATTTGGGGTTGCTGGGTTGGGGAGGTAACCTGTGCTCCATGGGCAGAAGAGCTCGCATGCACAGAAATGTTACTTTGGATCCAAGTCCACACCCACTGCTCTGAGCTCCTTGGAAGAATGGTGGGATACAAATGCAACAAACAGATAAGAACATAAGAGACGCCAATGTTGGATCAGGCCAAAGGCCCATCCAGTCCAACACTCTGTGTCACACAGTGGCCAGAAATACCAGTGCCATCAGGAGGTCCAGCAGTGGGGCCAGGACATTAGAAACCCTCCCACTGTTGACCCCCCCAAGCACCAAGAAGATCTGGTCATAGCTCAGAGCAAGCTGAGAATGGACAAAAACCTGTGCTCTTGCCCTCTTGATGCTGGTTGGCTCAGCTACTAGTGAAGAGGAACCCATGGGAGGGAAAGGAGGAAGGAAGCTCTGTTCCTCTTGATCCTGCAGCTGCAGGGATAATGTGCCTGCATAACGTGGGGGGTGGGTATAAGGTTTCAAGCACTGCATCCCTGAAAGCTGCTTGGATACTGCAGAGGCTCTGGCTATTCCTGCAAAATATTCAACACATTTTCCCCCAATGCAGTAACTGTTGCCTTCCTGGGAGTGAGGGTATACATATGTTCCTAACCAAACAGAATTATTCAGAAGTCGGAATATTGTCCTGATGTGTAATGGCCCTGCTCAGCAAGCCAGGTGTGGACAAGTATAACCCCCCCCCCCCAGTGGTGGACTCAGTTTTGGGGTAGCCTGGGCAATAGCCAAATCAGACTATGTTTTTCTATTATGCTTAGCTTAAAAGACAACTGTCAAAAAGGGGGAAAAAATGAAGGAATTTAATTCTTAAGCATTTGGGGATTTTCACAAGCAGGGGAAAGAGGCAAAGTTCTTCCCCTGATGTTGCCTCCTAGCCCTGGTATTCAGAGGTGACCATTCAAAAAACACGAACATGAAATTGAGCAAACTTCAGAGGATGGCGGAAGACAGGAAGGCCTGGCGGGATCTGGTCCGTGGGGTCACGAAGAGTCAGACTCGACTGTGCTACTGAACAACAACAACATTCAACAAACAAGCAGCTCCAAAGGCCTAACATATAACAGGCAATATGCACTGGGCAAAACAGACAATACGCAGGAAGAATGCTCATGATCAGGAATAAATAAATGGCTTCAGGCAGATCCCATTAGCTACTCCTGAACTGGGGAGAAAGGGTGTGTGTGTGTGTGTGTGTGTGTGACAGTGGTGTCGTGTGCTGTGTGTTATATTTATTTATTTTAGATACTTGTACACCATTTTCTTCTAAAACAGGGATTCAAAGCAGTTTACAGCGTTGTTCTTCTCCCCTCCATTTTCTCCTCACAACAATGCTGTGAGGTAGATTAGGTTGAGACAGGGCAACTAGCCCAAGGTAGCCCAATGATGTCTCTGTCCCTGGCTGGGCAGTGACTTACAAAACTTCATTTTGTCTCTGACCCTGGCCCAGAAGTGACTTACACAGAGCCATGGTTCCCACTGCATGGGGCGGGGGTGGGGGGGAAGCAGCCACCCAGCGCAGCATGCCTCCTCTAGCCCTCGCCCTGTTCAAATACAATTGCCATATATTAAGCTTCCAAATGGCTTCTGTGTGAGTTCTCAGAACAAACTGTACGGCAGGGCAGGTTCTCTGGAGACATGGCATGCACATTTTCAAGTAAAGTAAATAAAAGGCCCTAGGAAGGAGCCATATTTTATTCAATATTTTTAAAAGCTTCTAAATCTTTGTAATAGTGGAATGCTGTTCATTCTGGCACCTTTTTGCATCTTATTTTCTCAGTAAAGCACGTTATCAGCCTGAGAAAAATAAAAGCCCAGATCCCTCCCCCAGAACCATGCCTCCTGCCGTGGTGGAAAGGTTTGGTTGCAAGGACCAGCCCTACAAAGAAACTGTGGAGAAGCAGCAAATCAGAACAGTGTCGCTGCGTTGAGAACAGTTTGCGCACTGCTTGCTCTCCAGCCAGAGGCTTGAACAGTTATGATACAAAAGGGCGTTGTCTCTTTCATGCACAGTAGAATATGAACAGCACGATGCACTGATTGCCACAGAGAATGGTACATTTGACCTTACCTGAAGGCTCTTTCTCTTCAGTGGGGGAGAAGTCACCCAGTTTCTGTGTAGCCCTATCCAAGAGAGCAGAGGTGTGACCTAACCACTTCCTAGATGACTTCTCCCCACTGAAGGAGAACCAGAAATCTTAGCACAGTTTCTTGACATGGTACTGAGCAGAGCAGCACAGGAAACACCACCCTAATTTGTGAAGGGCTTAAGGACCCAAACACCCTTTGTAAAACAGTGCATTTCTAAATTGCTATTAACACATACCTCTCTAAGTGGATTGCCACATAAAGCCTTGCAAATGGGATTTTCGTTTTCCAAGAGTTGGCCATACACAGTTGTGTAACTGGGCATGGTTCTTCCTGATAAATGACCTCTGCGCATGTAAGCCTACAGAACTCAGGGTCCCGCTGAACATGATGGCTTTATAATGACACATCCAGGGAGGAGAAGTCAATCAATGGTTATTAGCCAGTTGTAGGCAACCCAGGCCCAGCCATCATGCACGTGGGCTTAATTTGGCTGGCGGGCCTTCCTTTGGCCTCAGAATTGGGTACAACCCTAATCTACCTCCTCTCCCCTAGCTCTATGCCCTTCTGAGATGGGAGACGGACCTGGTCTGTCCTCCTTGGCCTCTTCCCTCAAACATTTTGAAGGCCCTGGCCAGATCTGGGGCATGCCCAGTGGACTCCTTCTACCTAGAAACTTTATGGGGGTGGCCCAGTTTGCAAGGGACCAATAGCATCTCCTGAGTAATTTCTGCCTTGTTACTTTCCTTTCCCACCCACAGGGTGGAGCTTCCCAACAGTTGATTGTCAGGCAGCTGTCTGTCAAAGGTCCAGCTGTCATGGGGACACCTGAGTCTCTAAGGGCCAGCCGCCACTGATCAGCTGGCTGGTGTGCAGTTCTTTATAAGGTGCATTAGCCACCCCACTTGGCCTGATGGCTGCTGCATCATGGTGTTCTGTCCCCCCACCCCCCTAATGGCAGCTAAACAGAATCTCCATAGTGAAAAGCAGTGTACCTATGATCAGGGGTCATTTCGTAGAAAGAGAGGTGCAGGAGCTCATTAGCACAACTCATTAGCATAACTTATTTGCATATGCCACACCCCCTGACATCACCGGGAGTGTGTCAGAAGGCAGCACCCACCGCTGAGGCACCACTGGACTGTTTTGGATTCCTAGTTCTGGGGGGGGTGGGTAGGAACGTGTGGAACTGTCCTCGCAGAGGAGGGAGAGCTTGTACCTGAATAAAACTTGGTCTTAAAGGTGCCACTGGACTGTTCTGGACTGGTGGGCTCTGCAGCTTACCTGGCTGCTTCTTGCTCTGACCAAGGGTGTAGACTTTCCAATTTCCCGGGGGGGGCTGGGGCTGGGCCAGAGGCACTTCTTTGCTAGGAGCAAGGGTGGCTCCCGGGGGAGGCTGAGCAGCTTCCTGAAAATTTCGGCGGGGGCTGAAGCCCCGCCGCCCCCACGAAGATTACGCCTATGGCTCTGACTGAGGGCTGCTGGGAGCAGGGGGTGGGGCTTGTTGTATGTGCCCGCCCCCTGGTCTCTTTACTGCCGGAGCTCCGCTCCTGTGCGCTCCTGCAGGAAATGACCCCTGCCTATGATCATCAGGTACCTATGATCATCAACAATAGCAGCAGTCTTTGTCCTCATGTCCTTGCTGTAGACCTTCTGGGAACATCTGACTATGAGAAGCAGCGCTCTGGATGAGAGGGACCACAGCTGGGATCCAGCAGGGATGCTCTTATGTTCTTCAAAACCCCATCCCCGATGCTTAAAGCATCCGGATGAACTTTTTAAACCCTTGTGTTGCTGTTTTCCAAGCAGTCTCTTGGTTCCCTATTGCCCTCCTCTACTGAGGGGTTGGCCACTTTAGAATACCCATGACAGTAGTTAAAAATAGCTGTGATGATACCTTCTATTTTTGGAAAGGCTAAAAGCAGATGATGGGCATACCACACACATATGCAAGCCAGACACTTGAGACCAACAACAACATCCTGAAGTGCAGTCCATCATACAAAAGCATTTTAGTTTAAGATCCAACCCCTTCTGAAAGTTAAGCGGATTCTTATTGTCAATTAAAGAGGAGCTTTCTAACAACTTTAACATTCTAAAGCAATAGAGAAATACCATTATTAATAGTAATAAATATTAACATTAGTGTACCCCAAACATAGAAGCAACTTATAGTGCTTATAAAAGTGATGCTGTATAAGTATTTTATGGAAAGAATTGTTAAAATTAATTTATAATTCTTGGGAAAAAAGATTCATAGTGCAATCCTGTGCAGAACTACTCCAGTTATTTCTATAGGTGTAGTATGGAGTAGGAGCTGCGGTGGCTCAAATGGTTAAGACGCTGAACTGCAGGCTGTGGAGGGTCAGTAGTTCAGCTGTTCGAGACCCGGGTGCCGCATGATGGAGTGAGCTCCCATCTCTAGTTCCAGCTCCTGCCAACCTAGCAGTTCGAAAGCAAGAAATTGCAAGTAGATAAATAGGTACCACTTCAGTGGGAAGGTAACAGCGTTCCGTGCACCTTGGTGTTTAGTCACGCCGGCCACATGACCACGGAAACGTCTTCGGACAGCGCTGGCTCTTCGGCTTTGAAACAGAGATGAGCACCGCAACCCTAGAGTCGGATTCGACTGGCTTTCGAGCAAGGGAACCTTTACCTTTACCTTTAGTATGGAGTAATTCTGCATAGCATTGAACACATGAAGTTGCCATGTACTGCATCAGACCATTGGTCCATCGGGATCAGTACTGTCTACTCAGACTTGTAGTGGCTCTTCAGGCAGAGGTCTCTCAAAATACTTACTGCCTGGTCCTTTTAAACAGGAGATGCTGGGGACTGTTAGAATATAGAAGATATACTGTGTGCATGAAGTAAGAAGGATAAGAAGAATATCCTACAGGGGACATTGGACGGGTTAAGTAGCTAGCATAGTCAGATTAAGGACTTCCTGGTATTTTCAAATGATCCCCTCCTGTTTCCTGATTACTCATTTAGGGTTGCCATTCCCCTGGTGGGGCCAGAGAATCCCCCGATTTTGGGGACCCAATCTACCTTGGCCCAGTTGGTCGGCAGTGGAAGCCCCACCCCCGAGAAGCCCCCTCCCAGTGTCGCCGGTGCGATGACATCACCTGGGAGTGACATCATTGGGTTTCTGACATCGGGGGTGACGCTCTAGGTTTTAGGCAAAACTCTATGGTTTTGAGGCACAAAAAACCATAGAGTTTTGCCCAAACCTACAGTATCACCCCCAACAGTAGAAACGCAATGACATCACTTCTGGGTGATGTCACTGCAGCGTGTGCGTGAACCAGAAGACCTGCAGGAAGGATTGGGAGTCCCTCTGCCAGCAACCAGGTAGGACCTGGCAACCCTAGGCCTGCACCTCACTATCAATAGAGGCATAACATCCACGTCACAAGATGTCATAGGCACAATGCATTGGTCCAGTCGCACCTGGAATACTGTGTGCAGTTCTGGAGGCCTCACTTCAAAAAGGCTGTGGACAGAATGGAGTGGGTGCAGAGGACAGTGATGAGGATGATTAGGGGCCTGGAGACCAAGCCTTACAAGGAAAGGCTGAGTGGTTTGGGAATGTTTAGTCTGAAGAACAGGAGGTTGAAGGGGAACATGATTGCTCTCTTGAAGTATTTGCTCTCTTGAAGTATTTGAAGAGCTGTCACTAAGAGGAGTAAAACAACAACTGGGATCATGGCAAATATCAATACAAGAGACAGTGGTGAAATCTGTGAGCAAATAAATATAATAAATAATGAATTTTAAAATAAACTGTAAATAAATTAAAATACAGCAATTTGTGAGTCTATTATTATCCAATTACATACACATTTATTACACACATGTAATACACAATCCAATCCCTAATATAAACAATATCCAAAGTTGGCATCAATATTGAATGTCTCTCGAAGAAAGAAAATGTAAACAAGAGTTCTTATGCTGGGCTGAAGTAATAAATCTCAGCCCCCTTCAGATGAATCCTCCTGTTGTGGCAATGGCAAGAACCTCTTATAGGATATTGTTCATATTCTGGAGGGGATTGTGTATTATTTACAGTTTATTTTAAAGTTCATTATTAAATTTATTTGTTCACGGTTTTCACCCCTCTCTCTTGTGTTGTCACTTAGGAGGGCAGGGAGCTTTTGGCAGCAGAGGATAAGACCTGCAACAGTGGGTTTAAATTACAGGCAGAAAGTACTGGCTGGATATTAGGAAGATTTTTTATTACAGTAAGAGTAGTTCAGCAGTGGAACTGGCTGCCTAGGGAGGTGGTGAGCTACTTCTCACTGACAGTCTTCAAGCAGCAGCTGGACAAACACTTGTCAGGGATGCTTTAGGCTCTCTCACTAGGCCTACTAGTATCTGGCCTAGGGTGCAGACCTCCCAGGGGTGCAGCAAGGCTTTCTGGGCGCCCACAACGTGCTCCTTCCTTCCCACCAGCTTGCTTAGCCTTCGCCGCAGCAGCACCATCAGGAAGGAGGGAAGGAGGGGAGGGGAGAGGGGGGAGGGAGGGGGAAGGAAGTGAGGAGGGAGAAAGGTGTGCTCCTCTGGGGACTCTGCGCTGCTCTGGCCTCCAGCGGCCCCCCTGCCAAGCTCCGCCCTCCTTCTTGCACGGCTCCGCCCTGCACAGCTCTCCCAGCTAACCGGCATTGCTGCTCCCAGCTGTATGGGGGGCGCGAAAGGGGCCAACGAAGGCGGGTTGCCCCCCTGCTGCTGCTGGCAGCAGCTGACTCAAAGTGGAAACCATCTATCAACCACAAGCCCTATCAAGCACGGGCCTTGCCGATGTTTCTGAAAAATAGGAAGGCATCACATTGGGGCACAGTGCTCAGAAGAGCCACAGGTGGCCCCCAAGCCACTGAATGAGTATCCCTGAATTAGATATAACAGTGAATCTCAAATGTAGTAAGGGATACATAAGCCCATCGGTACTGTGAAAAATCAAGGTTAAAAAGCTGTGCGAAAATAGATTTCAGTGAAATGCTGTCACCTTGGAAGGGCTCTTAGTTTTCAGGGGGGGGCATAATATTTCCATCCTGTATGCAAATAACCCACATGCCATCATTGAAAAAAACACGCAGCCACCTATTGCTCCTTTGGAATCAAGAGAGAAAGGAGCCTGTAGGTCTGTATGGCTTGTACAGTGGGATTCCTCAGCTCCTTTGCTCACCAGCCTCAATCGGGAATGCTGTGGCACATTTTAATCCACGTTTAAAGCATTATTGATCAACTGTACCAACCAATCAATTACAGCTTGTGACCAGACTGGTCAGTTAAGAAAGCAATTATCCATTCCTTGGAGACTCAAGAGATGCACAGAGATCATGCACAGAAACACCTCCAAACACCGTCAAACTGGACAGTTCCGATGGGCCATATAAAGCTACTGTATCCCTGAGTCAGGCTGCTGGTCCTGCTAGCTCAGGACTGTGACCACCAGGGGCCCTCTAGGATGACAAGCAGAAAATGCACACACACCCTTACCAGAGAGAATTCTAGCTCTTTCGTACACAGACCAAATGGATCGATCTGATTAATGCTTTTGACCCTATTTCAAATGCAGTGGATTTGTGATCACCAGACAGGGAGCACTAGAGTGAGAGAGCTCTAGCAGAGTGGAGAGGGAGGGGTTCTCAGGGGAAGCATCATGTGTTAGCAGACTGGGAGGGGGGAGGACTCCATCTCCTACACCAGGTTGCTATGGACGTGTTATATAATACACTCAGCTTCTGGCTGGGAACGATGCGTTTTTCTTTTGAACGGTGCAGCTGCTGCTTGGGCTGGCTGGTCATACCCAGGGCAATGAAAGCTCCTGTGTGTGTATAGAGCTATATGTTTCCTATGCCTATACAGATGCAAATCTCTGTTATGATCCAGAGTGCCCACATGATATGTAACAAAGAATACCGTGGCACCATTAACACAAGCTGGTTTATTGTGATGGGGGCTTTTGAGGGCAGCCAGCCCACCCTGTAGGGTTACGTGATCGTTCCTTCTTCAAGAGATTTCAAGTTGCAACACGGCCGTCCCCAATCCGCGTCCCTTACCCTGCTTTTCTTTGCTGAGGGACAAGATGTACTGAGAACAGGTGGCACCCACAGGGCACTATGGCATCAAAGGCTGTTACGTAATTCTCAAAAGCAGGGCAGGAATGTCTGAATGAAGGCAAGACTGCTTGCCTTAAAAAAACCCAAAACAAAATGGCAGATGTGATCATTTGCATGCTATCCCCAAGGAGGTACTCTGCCATAGATGTAAAAAAGGACCAATTATGTTAACGAGTAGAGAACATTACTACCTGGGTCAACAGGATGAGACATTTAAGTCTCTTTTTAAATTACTGATGCTATTCTTGAGCTTCCTTTTTGTCATAAGCAGTGCCATTACTCTCACGAGAAATGTTATATGGCTACGAAATGTTTCAGTTTCGACATTGCTTTTTTAATATTTTAAGTATTTCAAGTTGCTTTGGGGACTTTTCAACTAAGGGGGCAGGGTAGAAATATTTCAATAATTATGGGAATTCAAGGCAAAATCCTGACCATCTTTTCTTCTATGGGGCAGGAATCAGCTGAACATGCATTTTTGGGGGGAGGGGGAAGACAGTGGCTAAGCTTCTCCACGAGCAGTCCATACACCTGATCTATTAGAAGCCTGATTTGTCCTATTTCCTTTGTATGCCAGATCTTAACATTTTGCAGCATCTAGCTCTACAAAAGGGTGTTCTCAAGATCTGAAGGAGTCAGCAGCAACTCACAAAAGCTCATACCCTGCCACGTGTTCCCTCTAAGAAGAAGAAGAAGAAGAGATTGGATTTATACCCCGCCCTTCACTACCCAAGGGAGTCTCAGAGCGGCTTACAAACTCCTTTCCCTTCCCCTCCCCACAACAGACACCCTGTGAGGTGGGTGGGGCTGAGAGAACTCTGGCACAAACTGCTCTTTTTTCAAGGACAGCTGTGCCACAGTTTGTGACTGACCCAAGGTCACATAAGCAGGTGCAAGTGGAGGCGTGGGGAATCAAACCCCGTTCTCCCAGATTAGAGTCCGCACACTTAACCACTACACCAAACTGGCTCTGGTTCTGCTGCTTCAGACCAACACGGCTACCCCACCGGAATCAATCTGAAGGAAGGTTCAGGATGGTGATGCCCACAGAAATTTATATTCCCTAGAGTCAGAGCACAAACATCATCAACTCTTCAGGTTTAATGACAGGAGCTCACAAAGTAGAATTTTTGCTCACAAGACTCCACGGCTTAGAGGGAACATTGCCTGCCACATATTTTGTTAGTTTTCAATGTGCTATTGGACTCTTGCTCTTTTCTGTTGCTACAGAAAGACAAATTCAGCTACCCGTCTAGACCAAGATCTACGGTTATGCTTTTCCATAGATTCATGGAGCTTGTAGGCCAGGGAGCCTCTCTTAGCAATGGTGTAGAAACTATGAGAATGATCTGTGGAAGGGCCCCAGTTCAAAATTTCCTTCTCCCACAAACTAAAGGCAACATCCTACCTAGAGTTATTCCAATCCAATCCAAGGCACTTTCTTCAGCATCCCCTCTCTCCGCTGATATGAAGGTAATCATATCGACCCACCCGCCCTGCTGAGCAGTTGTTAAGGACTGCAACACGATCTTGTGGGCGAGGGGCTTCGACCGCAGGAAGCACTCCATAAATGCTGAGCGTTATGTTAACAGCGTCCTGGCAACAGAGGGGCAGCCACCCCCAAGCTTTCTGTCCCGGGTGACCCTGATCGGTCATTTCTCTCCTTGTGGAGCATCACTTCTCCCTCCCCAGATCTTCCGTTGCTCCAAAAGCCCGAGTCCAAACGGCCGCCTCAACGAAACCTACGCAGGAAAGCAGCCTCCCTGCCAAATTCTGCGCCATCTCCATCTCAGTCCCCGTGCCCTCTCTTCTCCTCCGCCATTCCCCACCTCCCAAAGCTCCCGCCACCCAGCTCCCTTGCCAGTCCCATACCTGCGTCTTCCCTGCCGCCAGGTCCGGTGGTCGTCGTGGGAACGCGGGGGATGCGGTCGAGGCGTAGATGCAAGCCAGGCGTCTGCCGCGATCCAGGTCTGCCGAGGGGAGGATCGGCCACGGCGAGGGGAAACCGAGCTAAAGGGAAGGAGGAGCTTCGCGCCGCCTCCCGCCTTCGCCCTCCCACATCGGAGCGCTACTCCCGGTTACAGTCAAGGGCCGCCCGCGCTTCGTCACATCACAAGGCATGGGCGGCCGCATAGACATGGTGCTTACTCGGGACTCCTGCAACGTTCCCTCTAAGCTGTGGAGTCTTGTGAGCAAAAATTCTACTTTGTGAGCTACCGGCATTAAAGTTGTGAGCGAGCGATTTGGCTACTGCATCAGTTAGTTTGCTCTGGAGCCCTCCTTCCAGAGCCAAGACAAAAATGTGTGAGCTGGAGGCTAAAAAACTGTGAGCTAGCTCACACTAACTCAGCTTAGAGAGAACACTACTTGTGGCTCATTAAGACAAACTCAGCTGTGGAGTCTTGTGAGCAAAAATTCTACTTTGTGAGCTACTGGCATTAAAGTTGTGAACGAGCGATTTGGCTACTGCATCAGTTAGTTTGCTCTGGAGCCCTCCTTCCTGTGCTAAGACAAAAATGTGTGAGCTGGAGGCTAAAAAACTGTGAGTTGGCTCACACTAACTCAGCTTAGGGGCAGGGTGTGTGCAGTGGGGGCTTGCTGCTCCAGGTGAGCGCGCCTAGGATTGCAGCCCTTGAGTCTTGCTTCCACTAAGGTGCCTTTAAAAAGGCCACAGCTGTTCTGTAGGTCACAGTGGCTCCGTTCACGTTATGAGCGCCGCGGTTGCGAAGAGCTGACCCTTTGCGTAGAAATGGCGCTGGCCATACAAGGCCTCTTGGACAGTGCAGTTATGGTAGGAAATGGGGGAGGGGGCTTAATGGCAACCACAAGCACCCCCTTTTTTGCCCTCCTCCCAGAAACAAACATCTCCCTGTTCAAAATGTAATATGCTTCATGAGTCTGAAAAGAAAAAAAACCCCCACACAACAGTTCTATTTATGCAATGCTATCCGTAGGTCACAGCAGCAACCTAGACGTTTACTGTTGTTGAACCTGAGGGCACTTGGAATTTTGAGAACAGGTTATGGGCACCAAACGAAATGGCTGCCATGTGGTGTGTGTGGCACAAATCACACAATGGCTGTCATGAGCGCTGGCTCCAACTCCTAAAGTTTGCAGCCAGGCTTTTCAAAAGATTAGGGTTCAGCCAAGCATCCATCTTGGGGGCAGCTGTTTGCAAATATGCACGCCCTGCAGATACCTATAGGATCATCTGAAGCACTTCCTGCTCTGAGGAGGCAGAAGAAAGCCAGCTCTTTGCTCTGAGGAAGAAGCAAGGGGAAACACTAAGGATCTCATATGGCCTTATCATGGGGCTGGCATTCTGGCATCCAGGGTCTGGTAAAATATACCCAATCTCCTCTTGGAGATGGTTGGGCCCTGCCATGCCTTAGCATTCTAAAGGCAATGACAACTGAGATATTACAAAACACAGTCGACTGCTGCTCTTAATTCCACTGTTTGACTGCTATTTTGGAACACAAATTCTTTTCCTTTTATACCCATGTATGCCTTTTATAAAGGTAAAGTTCGAAAGCAAGAAATTCCAAGTAGATAAATAGGTACCGCTTCAGTGGGAAGGTAACAGAGTTCCATGCGCCTTGGCGTGCCTTTTGTTTTAGAATTATCGCTTTAAACTGCTGGTCTGACCGATTGGTTCAACTTGATTTTACATGTAACCAATCGGTCAGACCAGCAGTTTAAAGCGATAATTCTAAAACAAAAGGCAAAAAGCTGAAAACACAATATTAGCTCAGATAAAGTAATTACACAGCAGGCAAACCAGAAAAATAGCTGAACAGTTGCAAAAATTGGTTTGTAATGTAGAAGCAATACCTAACGGTGATAAATCAAAAGCAGGAGATTGGAACAAAGCTAGTTAGAAGGCTGAAGATTTTTGTTTTTGCTGAGGATTCAGTTCTTGTACCTGATGAAATTGGCTTCAGTCAGTGAAAGCATGTGTAGATCCAGCCTATGTTAGCATGTGTAGATCCAGCCTATGTTAGCATGTGTAGATCCAGCCTAATTTCCCCGCAAGGGTACGGGTCACTTGTCATGCAGCTGGTACATCATGTGAACTGGACCCATGAAGAAAGGGAACACAGATGAATTAATCCAGAGAGGAAGAATGAGACCTTTGAAGGTAGGACTGTCCCTCCCCCTAATTTTACAGATGGTCCTAGACTTTCAGAACATATTTAGTGCAACTCCCTGGGATTAAAGCAGTAATGGTTCCTGATAAAATGTTTGCTCATATATACATTTGATATGTTCCCTGTCACTTATGAATACACTTATCACATGACTCACTCTATTTACCTGTGAACTTAGCACCTGGATCGCCAGTTGCTGTCTGGTATATTACGTCCAACAAGAGTCCAATGGCACCCTAAAGACTAACAACATTTATTTCAATATATCTGAAGAAGTGAGCTGTGACTCAGGAAAGCTGGTATTGAAATAGATATTGTTAGTCTTCAGGGCACCCCTGGGTTCTTGTATCATTTGAGTAAAGCAGGCTAACATGGCTAAAGGTAAAGGTTTCCCTTGCTCAAAAGCTAGTCGAATCCGACTCTAGGGGGTGGTGCTCATCTCCATTTCCAAGCTGAAGAGCCAGCGCTGTCTGAAGATGTTTCCATGGTCATGTGGCCGGCATGACTAAATGCCGAGGCACACGGAACGCTCTTACCTTCCTACTGAAGTGGTACCTATTTATCTACTTGTAATTTCTTGCTTTCAAACCGCTAGGTTGGCAGGAGCTGGGGTCAGAGACGGGAGCTCACTCCGTCATGCAGCACTCGGGTCTTGAACTGCTGAACTACCGACTTTCTGGTCTGCAGCTCAGTGTCCTAACCTCTGAGCCACTGCAGCCCCTCTAACATGGCTACCCCTTTGTAAATATTAAATCCACACACAAAAGTGCTGACTGACCTGGTCAAGTGCATTTATAAGTCACCGGCCATGTACAAAACAACTTTACAGGTAACCATAGATGCAATTAATCATTCTCATACTTGCTTTGGTGCTAAACTACTGTTTTGTGCTTCACATCATCGGACGGTAAAAAGGGTGAATTTTATTGTCAGACAGCACATGTTTCCATTTGATTATTCCAATTTGCAGAGGTCATTTCGGGGGGGGGTCACGGGGGATCGCAGTTCCCTCTGGTGAGGTACGTGGGGCGGGGCACATGACGAAGCCCCGCCCCCTGCTTCCGGCTGCCCCGCTTCCGGCCCTCATTCAGCCAGGAGGAGGCAGGAGAAGAGGGAGGGTAAGTTGCTTCCTCCCTGCCTCTCCCCACCCCTGCCTGCCTGGGGCCAGGGAGGGCCTTCGCGGGGCTTCCTTGCACTCCCGCCGGCCTTGCAGGTCCACAGCCGGGCCCCTCATGGGCGGCCGGGACCGTTGGGGGCAGGGGTGGTGGTGGCCTTATGACACATTTCCGGTGATGTCGGGGTGTGGCCTTATGACACACTTCCGGTGATGTCAGGGGGTGTGGCATATGCTAATGAGTTATGCTAATGAGTTCCCCTAGCTCTTTTTCTACGAAACGACCCCTGCCAATTTGTATTAGTTATTGTAAATATAGAAGCAGGCAGTGGTAGCAATTAATATATCTGGCAGAAAAGGTGGTCGTGTGTGCCATTTATCATGGGATAATTAACTGGGGCCCCTTCGAACAGTGCTTTTAAGTGGCATAGGAGCATCCATCTGTATCAGAACATTTAAAGCTGACTGATGCTGAGTCAGATCATTGGTCCGTTTAGCTCAGTACTGTGCACCGTTGAATGATGAAGGGAAAGAAGGGTCTCTCTCAATGCCTGCTACTGGAGATCCAAGGTGAAAATACCTTATATTTCTTACTGGTACCATCTCTCTTGGGGGAGGGGCACTCTTGGGATGTATCAGTCCAGCCTCTTTCTTACCAGCATTCTACTGACTGACTTCCACCCCTACTGCAATCTTTTAACTAGAGATGCCATCAATTGAATCTCGGACATTCTGAATACAATTTATGGACTTCACCACTATGCCACTTCATGATGCAGCCTGGCACCTTTTTGCATTGCTTGGTACCGTTGGACACCCTCCTTCATTCATGCCGTGGTACTTTCTTATGTTAGGTCCAGACTTTTGGAAGGGCCACTAATTGCTGTGGCTGGCCAGACCAGTTGCTGTGGTTTGGCATTACGGTATGATCACAAAGCTGCTTTCTTTTTTTGGTTCACTGATATTGGCGGACAACTGTTGCTGGACCTTTGTCATTTTGCCCCCATTTGAGCTGATTAACACTGTTACACCATGACAGCATTATTGCTAAGCCAGTGCTGAATTTTCTCATCTCCAGAGATGTCAAGGAGATCCAAAACAGCAGCAATTACAAATGGGTGTAATGGTGACAAAACTAACCATGTAAAAATAAATTGCCAGCTGCTGAAGCAAGCTGTTCAGAGGCTGATAACTGGAGCGATTTTCTGATGTGCCAAAACACATGTCATCCAGTGTATGTCTGTTTTTGATATTTTTACTAGTTTGATGTTTCTGGAGGGGAAGAGTTTGAGTAATTTTTCCATAATAGTGCACCTAGCATCAGTATCTTTTGGTGATCCTTGTGCATGCTTCGTTACGCCATCAGCCATAATAACATGTGTTGTCCTGTGAAACAGCTTTTTAAGTGGCTGCAATTTCAGAAGGTGTTTTGAGCTCATTTGGCACTCCTAAGGTGTCGTCTCAAGATTTCACAAATACAGAAGAACTGCAGCTCAGCATCTTCCAGTATATGTTGTTGTTCAGTTGCACAGTCGAGTCCGACTCTTTGTGACCCCATGGACCAGATCCCGCCAGGCCCTCCTGTCTTCCGCCGTCCTCTGAAGTTGGCTCAATTTCATGTTCGTTGCATCGATGACACTGTCTAACCATCTCATCCTTTGCCGTCCCCGTCTTCTTTGACCTTCAATCTTTCCCAGCATCAGGGTCTTCTCCAGTGAGTGCTCCCTTCTCATTTGCTGGCCAAAGTATTTGAGCTTCAGTTTCATTATCTGGCCTTCCAGGGAACAGTCAGGGTTGATTTCTTTGAGGATTGACTGATTTGTTCTTCTTGCAGTCCAAGGGACTCTCAAGAGTCTCCTCCAGCACCATAGTTCAAAAGAATCTATTCTTCGGCGCTCGGCCTTCCTTATAGTCCAACTCTCACAGCCATACATGACTACTGGGAATACCATTGCTTTGACCATGCGGACTTTTGTTGGCAGGGTGATGTCTCTACTTTTTATCATGCTGTTTAGGTTCGCCATCGCTTTCCTCCCAAGGAGCAGGCGTCTTTTAATTTCATGGCTGCAGTCACAGTCTGCGGTGATCTGGGATCCCAGGAACGTGAAGTCTGTCACTACTTCCACGACTTCCCCTTCTATTTGCCAAGGAGTGATGGGGCCGGATGCCATGATCTTAGTTTTTTTGATGTTGAGCTTCAAGCCCACTTTTGCGCTCTCCTCTTTTACCCTGAGCAAGAGGCTCTTGAGGTCCTCTTCACTTTCTGCCATCAGAGTGGTATCGTCTGCATATCTGAGGTTGTTGATCTTTTCCCCAGCAATCTTAATTCCCGCTTGTGATTCATCCAGGCCAGCATTTCGCATGATGTACTCTGCATATATATTAAATAAGCAAGGTGACAGTATACATCCTTGTCGTACTCCTTTTCCTATGCTGAACCAATCAGTTGTTCCGTATCCGGTTCTAACTGTCGCTTCTTGGCCCTTATACAGGTTTCTCAAGAGACATGTGAGGTGGTCTGGTACTCCCATCTCTTTAAGGACCTGCCATAGTTTGTTGTGATCCACACAGTCAAAAGCTTTAGCATAGTCAATGAAGCAGAAGTAGATATTTTTCTGGTACTCTCTTGCTTTCTCCATAATCCAGCGAATGTTGGCAATTTGATCTCTAGTTCCTCTACCTCTTCGAAACCCAGCTTGTACTTCTGGTAGTTCTCTATCCACGTACTGTTGAAGCCTAGCTTGTAGGATCTTGAGCATGACCTTGCTAGCGTGTGATATGAGTGCAATTGTGCGATAGTTTGAACATTCCTTGGCATTGCCCTTCTTTGGGATTGGAATGTATACTGATCTTTTCCAATCCTGTGGCCACTGTTGCGTTTTCCAAATTTGCTGGCAAATGGAGTGCAGAACTTTAACAGCATCATCTTCTAAGACTTTGAATAGCTCAGCTGGAATACCATCACCTCCACTAGCTTTGTTGTTAGTAATGCTTTCTAAGGCCCATTTAACTTCACATTCCAGGATGTCTGGCTCGAGGTCAGTGATTATACCGTCGTGGTTGTCAAGGACATCGAGGTCTTTCTTGTATAGTTCTTCTGTGTATTCTTGCCATCTTTTCCTAATCTCTTCTGCTTCTGTTAGGTCCCTACCGTTTTTGTCCTTTATCATGGCCAGCTTTGCATGGAACGCTCCCTTGATTTCTCCAATTTTCTTGAAGAGATCTCTAGTCCTTCCCATTCTATTGTTTTCTTCTATTACTTTGCACTGTTCATTCAGGAAGGCCTCCTTATCTCTCCTTGCTGTTCTCTGGAAATCTGCGTTCAGTTGGGTAAATCTTTCCTTTTCGCCTTTGCCTTTCGCTTTCCTTCTTTCCTCTGCTATTTGTAAAGCCTCATCAGAAAGCCACTTTGCTTTCTTACATTTCTTTTTCTTTGGGATGGTGGTGATTGCTGCCTCCTGTACGATGTCACGAACCTCTGTCCATAGTTCTTCAGGCACTCTATCTATCAAATCCAGACCCTTGAATCTATTCTTCACCTCTACTGTATATTCATCAGGGATGCGATCTAGGTCAAACCTGAATGGCCTTTCTTCTTCTTCTTCTTCTTCTTCTTCTTCTTCCTCTTCCTCTTCTTCTTCCTCTTCTTCCTCTTCTTCCTCTTCCTCTTCCTCTTCCTCTTCTTCTTCTTCTTCCTCTTCTTCCTCTTCTTCCTCTTCTTCTTCTTCTTCTTCCTCCTCTTCTTCCTCTTCCTCTTCTTCCTCCTCCTCCTCTTCTTCTTCTATTTTATACTATGTAATCTGCCGTGGGTCTTAGATCAAATCAAGCCTGAACTCTAGAAGCTAAAATGACTAAACTTGACACTATCATACTTTGGGCAAATTATGAGAAGACAAGACTGACTGGAAAAAACAATAATGCTTGGAAAAGCTGAAGGCAGCTGGAAAAGTGGCTATTTTCATTTGGGAGGCTTACTCCTTCAGGGCGCTCCCGTCCGCTTAGAGTGTGTAGGCGTGATGCTGGAGGCTGTGGAGAGTGTGGCAATCTGGCTGGTGTACCGACCGCCTAATGCACCGGCCAGTAGCGTGCCATCCCTGCTGGAGGCTGTATCAGGCTGGGCGATGGATCACCCTAGACTGATTGTCTTGGGTGATTTCAACGTCCATGCCGAGGACGCGACCTCCAGCCGGGCTACGGACCTTGTGTCATCCATGGCGGCTGGAACTCTCGCAGTTTGTATCGGCCCCCATGCATCGGGCTGGTCACATGCTCGATTTGATCTTTGCGGTGGGGGTGACGGTGGATCGGATCTCTGCTGAGGCAGTGCCATGGTCCGACCACCTGGCCCTGAAGGGCCGTCTGAATGTTCCAGCCCGACCTTTTGTAGGCGGTGAGCAGATTTATGCTCGCCCGCGAAGCCAGATGGACCCGTTGCGGCTTCAGAGGGCTCTGCGGGATCCGAGGCCCCCGGTGGCTCATTGGATGAGCTGGTGGAGGACTGGCAAGTCCGGCTCTCCGCAGCCAGAAACAAGATCGCTCCCAGGCGTCCTCTCCGGACTCGATTGAGGCGGTCTCCTTGGTATACCCAGGAGCTGCGACTGATGAAGCGAGAATTGAGACAACTAGAGAGACGGTGGCGTCGCACCCACGACGAGGCATCAAGAGCATCTTATAGGACGCTTATGAGATCCTATGAGATGGCAGCCAAGGCTGCTAAGAAGGATTTCTTTGCAGCTGAGATTGCATCTGCAAGCTCACGCCCGGCCCAATTATTTAGTACGATTCGGTCCTTGACAGACCTGCCACAGGGCAGGTGAAATGATAGGGTATTGGATATTGGCTGTGAGGCCTTTGCGAGCTATTTCACAGATAAAGACTTGACGCTCTGCTGCAACCTCCCCGCCACGATTGAGATAGTAAGCGAACTTGAGGCCCCTTGCGAGTCTTCGGTTCCAGGTTTAGAGTGCTTCCGCCCACTCAGCCTGGATAAAGATGACAGATTGCTCGTTTCTGTGTGCCCAACCACATGCGACTTTGATCCGTGCCCCTCCTGGCTCATTAAAATGGGTCATGAGGGGTTTCGAGGTGCTCTGCAGGAGATTGTCAACGTCCCTTACTGAGGGACGATTCCCTGGAGCACTCAAGGAGGTGATGGTCCGCCCTCTCTTAAAAAAGCCATCTTTGGCCCCGGCCGATTTGGCCAACTATTGGCCGGTGTCCAATTTGCCTTATTTGGGCAAATTGATAGAGAGGGCAGTGACGACACAGTTACAGGGGTTTCTGGATGACGCTTCAGTCCTGGACCCCTTCCAGTTCAGCTTTCGCCCGGGTCACAGGACGGACCTGACAGATGAACTCCAAAGGCATCTGGATTGAGGTGGTGTGGCGGCACTGCTGCTGTTAGATTCAGGGGCTTGCCCTCCAATGGTTCGTCTCTTTTCTCTAAGGTCGGGGACAGAGGGTGGCGATTGGGGATCAGCGCTCCCGGAGGCATCTTTTTTGAGTGTGGGGTGCCTCAGGGGGCAGTGCCGTCCCCAATATTATTTAACATCTATATGCGCCCCCTCGCCCAGATTGCTCGGAGTTATGGGCTGGAGTGTCATCAATACGCAGATGACACCCAGAACATGGCAAAGTAGTAGTACCAAGACTGTGTGGGGACCCAACACAGCTTGTGTTGTTCTCCTCACCTCTATTTTATCCTCACAACAACCCTGTGAGATAGGCTAGGCCAAGAGTGTGTGACTGGCCCAGGGTCACCCAACAAGCTTCCCTGGCAGGATGGAGATCTGAACCTGGGTCTCCCAGATCTTAGTCCAACACCGCGGAAATTGTGCTTCAGTTCTGTATAAAAGTAAAAAGGAAGACAAAACAAAATGGCAACAGAACAGATCCTAGAAAAATGGGACCATGACAAGGAAAGGATGGGAGAAATGTGGACAGATGACGTCATCTGCAACTCCCTTTATAATCATGTGCACAAATGATGGTAATTGTGCTCTGTGTGAGTAGTGGGGGGCCACCCAAAGTGTGGAGAGCTAGCATGGTGTGAGAGGTAGATGAGCAGGGTTCATCCCAGAAGCTCAGTGGGTGACTTTTGCTCAGCCAAACCTACCTTGTGTGGCTGTCATGAGGGTAAAATGGAAGACTTCAGAAACTGTGTATACCACCTTGGAGGAAGGATGGGACAAAATAAATAAAGCATTATGCACAACGAGCTTATTGTGCTACAGCCATGCAATGGATGCGCTTGATGCACTTATTGGCTACAGTCTAGTTTGCTCTTTCTGAGAAAAACTGCACATCAGAAAACTGTGACATCTAAAAGAGGCTGCAGAAACATGTTAACCAGTGTGGCTGAGTAATTTGAACAGTGGCCCTCAGCGTGGTGCCCATCAGCATCAATGATGTCTATCCACAGATTTCTCTGCACTTATCAAGTGTTTTTAGAAGGTGGGTGGGATCAGGTGGGGTTGTCCCAGATATGCAACCCTGCAGAGCTTATGATCGGCCACTGGAGATCTGACTGGCTGTGCAGATTAAAATAATGTTGTTTCCGCGGCAGCTGCCATCGCAGTGTTGGGTTTATTCTCTCTCATTCATCTTTCTCAGTGTATTTTTTTTAAAGTACCCCACTCCCCCCCCCGCACTTGGACTTCTCCTGTATGAGTGGCTCTGCCTCTGATGGCAGCCATTTTGCGGACGGCTCTTCTGCCTCCTGCTGCAGTCATTTGGTGTAGGGTGGCCAGCTCTGGGTTGGGAAATACCTGGAGGTTTTGGGGGTGGAGCCTGGGGAGGGTGGGGTTTGTGGAGGGGAAGGAGCTCAGCAGGGTTTAGTGCAATAGACTCCACCTTCCAAAGCAGCCATCTTCTCCAGGGGAACTGATCTCTGTCAGCTGGACATCAACTGTAATACCGGGAGATCTCCAGGCCCCACCTGGAGGCTGGCAACCGTATCTTGGTGGTTGCAGTCACCACCCTGTGTCAGAATTCCAAAGGTGTCCACAGGCTCAAAATGGCTGTGGTATCCTGGATTAGAAAGGTGGGTTAAGCCTGGGGAGATCCAGTTTCAAGTTTTTGCTCGTGCTGAAGCTCATTGGGTGAACGTGGGCCAGTCACTCTGTCAGCCTAGCCAACCTCACAAGGTTGGGTAAAATGGAGGAGGGAAAAATCATGTGTGTTACCCACCAAGCCAGATGCAGCAGCTGTTGGCGAGTAGCCAGCCTCATGCTTGGCAGTCCCTCTCTTTTGGTTGTCCCGGATATGCAACTGCTTAGTGAACCCTTGATGGGTTGCAGAGGGGTGGCCATGTCAGTCGGTTGTTGCAAAATAAAAGTCCATTGGCACCTGAAAGACTAGCAACATTTATGCATTGCATGATCTTTCCTTCACGCACCTGAAGAGGTGAGCTGTGACTCACGAAAGATACCCCTCCAGCCTATCTATACCCCTCCAGCCTATCTTGAGGCTCTATGCTGCATGTTCATTTGATATTTTATGCCAATAAAGGTGTTGTATTTGTATTTGTGACTCACGAAAGGTCATATTGAAATAGATGTTGTCAGTATTTAGGATCACCTATATAAGAATCCCTTTGTTTTATGCTCTGCAGTCAGTTGTTCTGCAGCTCTCCTGTAGAAACATGCAGAATCAAGTACTGAATCACTGGCTTCATGGAAGAAAACACCAACTGGAGGCGGAGAAATTATGCGTAGGAGCATGCAGGAATCTGTGCTGAATCGCAGAGCCTACTGGCAGGCGTCTCCTGCTCTTTAATCACTGGGCTGGCAGAGTTCCAGAGAGTGCCTGCAGAGAGCTGTCAGCTCAGGCCAGCACAGCTTGTGATTCACTAAGCTCAGTGCAATTCAGCAGCCTCAGAGAGAGCCTAAGCAACATCTGGTCCCGGGCTGCCTGCCTTGCACTGGAAAAATGGGGGTGCTACAGGGGTGGTTTTCCATGCTAGCTCATGCTTGGTCCTTACTTGGAGCAGAAGGGAATTGCCTTGATGTAGTGGTTGCGATATTAGGCTTGGGGCCAAACTAGACATTTTTTTGAAGAGTTGATGTGGGTTCCTTGCAGCATAGCTGAAGGAAATGGCTATTAAAAAACAAAGCAGAGTCTGTTTGAGTTTGGAACTAGGGTTGCCTGGAGATCTAGAATTACAACTGATCTCCAGACCACCAAGGTCAGTTCCCCTGGAGAAAATGGCTGCTTTGGAGGGTGGACTCTGTGGCATTATACCCTGCTGAGGTTATTCCCCTCCCCAAACCCTGCCCTCCAAAGCTCCCCCCCCCAATTCTCCAGGAATCTCATATCCCAGACTTGGCAATCCTATTAAATTGGAACACTGCATGGGGTGGAAGAGGTCCTGCCCCCACCAGCTGTTTTCCTGCGCCGAAATGGCCCTGGGGTTGGGGTTATTTCCCAAGCTAGCCTGATCCCATCAGATCTCAGATGCTCAGCAGGGCTGGCCCTGGTGAGTACTTGGATGGGTGACGAGGAAGCCCAGTGTTGCTATGCGGAGGCAGGCAATGGTAGTTACCTATGAATGTCTCTTGCCCTGAAAACCTCACAGGGTCACCGTGAGTCGGCTGCGACTTGACGGCACTTTCCATCACTACCATGTGCGCAGAATGCTTCACATGGCGCAGAAAAAAATGGGGAGATAATTCCTCATCCCAGCGCTCTTTATGGTGCGGAAGAACCCCTTCCTCCCCCACGGCAGTATTCCAAACCCAGACAACCTCTGCTTTGTTTTTAATAGCCATTCCACACATTGCAGGGTAGCTGCAGAGAACCCAAGTTAGGTCTGGAAAATCTTTTTATTTTAAAATTAGTAAATACAACAAATATTACATAACAACCATACTAGTTATCATTAAACTATAAAAACTGCTAACATCTGAGTATTAAAGTGATAACACTTCAAATATATAGAAAGCATTGAGCATGACTTAAAAAGGCGTCTTATTACACCCTTATTACAACCCTTTGTGTTGATTTCCAAACAGATGATGATAACAATGATGATGATGATGATAGAGTAGACAGATGTGACTTTTGAAATTTGTTCAGGCTTAATGGACCCAAGATAAGGTTGGAAAATTTTATTTATTTATTTATTCAATTTATACCCTGCCCTCCCTGCTGAGGCAGGCTCAGGGCGGCTTACATAAAATGCATTTATAAATACAATTAAAATCCTTCATAAAAACAACCAAAACCCATAAACAAATCAATTATCCTAAAGTGCTGGAACGATATTCAGATAAAGTGCGAGAGCAGAAATGTCAAGATTAAGCAGTACTCCATAGGTGACAATCATGATGGTATTCCCACACCAGCTCCGTTGATCTACTGATTTATGCAGCGAGGGCAGGCTAAAGGTGGTAAGGCAAGGGCACAGAGTTGCTCTTCAGATGTTTTACAAGGCTCCTAATCAAAGGCCTGATGGAAGAGCTCTGTCTTTCAGGCCCTGCAGAACTGTAAGTGGTCCCGCAGGGCCCTGATCTCTTCCGGGAGCTCATTACACCAGTACGGAGCCACCACTGAGAAGGCTTTGGCCCTGGTTGTCACCAACCTGGTGTCTTTGGGACCTGGGAAGGCCAGTTGGTTTTGGGCCCCTGAACGCAGTGCTCTCTGGGGAACATATGAGGAAAGGCGGTCCCTTAGGTATGTGACGTTGTGGTAAAGCTAAGCAGGTCTGGGTATGGTAAGTTTCTGGATGGAGACTTCTTGGAAATCCTGAGTATGGGTGCAGTACAAACACTTTCCTGGGACTAAGTCCCACTGAATAAAAACTTTAGAGTAGACCAGATTACCATTGCTCTAAATGTAACAACTCAGTTGGATCTGAGAGAACCTGTAGTGAGAGGGTGGAAAAGAAACCCCCTGATTTCACAGATATTTTCTAAGATGCTTTCATTTGTTTCAGCTTAGTCGGAGTTTTTTCTTGGTTTGAGGGATGTTTGTGAACTTCGATCTTGTGGACAAATAGGAACACTTTAACAGCCCAAGAGACTCCTAATGCAATACTTTTGGAATCTTTAAAGTGTTCATATATCTTTTATTGCAGAACACAGTCCAGTGATGATTACAGATGATGGGGAAAGAGGTCAGCCACAAAAAAGCTCTCCAAGGTACTGAGGGAATCCAGTAATGCATCATTAATAACACAGATTATAGGAGCTCAAAGAGCAGGGGGAAGGGATCACACTTTTGTCATCACACAGGAATTTGTTGCCATTGGAGGGAATTTCCATCATCACTGGGAAATGCTGCATGGGCCAATGACTCAGTGATTCTCTTGAGAATATTGCATCAATAATAGAAACCATGGCTTGTATTTTGATGTATGGTTCACTTGATCTCATGGTGCACAGGATTTCTATTGCATCTTTGTCCCAGTTCTCAGTGAGGGAAACCTGTATCTAGGGCAGTACCATTTCAAATGGCAGGTGGAGGCTCAGATGACTGAATATTCTCCCATGCCAAGAAACAAAATAAAAACAAACAAAAAGCAAAACAGCATATTCCTTTATCTTCAGCCCTGCCATTCTCCCCAATGGGGACACAAAGCAGCCTGCATCATTCTGTTCTCCTTTATTTTATCCTCACAACAACTCAGCTAGGCTGAGAGTATGTTATTGGTCTAAGGCTGCCCAGCAAGCTTCCAAAGCAGAGTGGGGGTTCGAACCTTGGTCTCCCAGATCCTAGTCTGATACTCTAATCGTACCACACTGGCTGTCAGCCAGGTTCCAGGTAAACCTTCTCCTGATATGCTACCTTTCTAAGAGCAGGAGGGTTTTTTTGGTGGTTGGGTGGGTGGGTATGGAAGTGCATTCTATCATGTGCAGCCTGAAGCAAGACAGCCCGGACACAAGATCCTCATTTGTCTCCTTGTGAACCAGTCTAACAGAGCGGTCTCATCCACACATTGGTCTATTCCTTGCTGTCTCTTTAAGAAGTCAGAAATACATTACAGCAGTCCGCAGCCTGATTATCTGTGTAGGTATTTTGGGTGCTGCTCATGTGTCAAGTGCTATTGCAGGGAAGAGGATAAGCTTCTTAAGCGGAGAGCTAAAGTAGTCAACATTTAGGTCAAGGGAGAGGGATGCAATTAGACTCCAACTAATGATTACCCAAACCGGTATGGATGATGTCTCTATGGGAACTGTTTTAGGAAGGGCACTCCACTGACAGATACTGTCTATGTGCTTGGTAGCTCCCCTGTGGGACCCTCCTACCCATCAGCTGAGTTATATTTCCAGTCATACAAACCAGTTTGCACAAGACCTCACCTGTTATTGAGGAATCAACCTGGGGTGGAGTTGTGGCTGAGAGATTGAGCTATAAATCAGGAAAGCCTTGGCTCGAATCTTGCCTCTGTCATACTCATAAGGCGGCACCAGGCAAGGCATGCTGTCTTAGCCTCAGCCCTTCCATAAAATGAATATAATAGTACTTGCTTACCTGATAAATTTGTTGTGCGGATTAAAGAAGATAATGTCTGTAAAGTACTTTGAACAGTTGATACACTGTTAGGAAGGATTCTGCTGGTCTAGAATCCATCCCCTGACCTGGATAGGCCAGGCTAACCCGATCTTGTCAGATCTCAGAAGCTAAGCAGGGTCGGCCCTAGCTAGCATTTGGATGGGAGACCTCCAAGGAATACCAGACTCATGATGTGGAGGCAGGCAGTGGTAAAACACCTCTGAACGTTCCTTGCCTTGAAAACCCTAGAGGGTTGCCCTAAGTCAGCTGTGACTTGACAGCACTATCCACTACCACCAGGAGTCCATCTGCCTTGTAAGCTGCCTTGAGCTCCATAGGAAGAAAGCAGCTAATAAAGATTTTAAAAGAAAGAAATAAAATAATAGAGAATGGTGTGGAATGCACAGTGTTCATTTTGTGGGGTGGGGCCATGGATCAGGGGCAGAGCATCTGCTCAGTATGCAGAAAGTCCCAGGTTCAGTCCCCAACATCTCCATTTAAAAGGACCAGGCAGTAGGCGATGTGAAAGACCCCTTCCTGAGACCCCGGAGAGCTGCTGTCAGGCTGAGTAGACAGTAGTAGTGACCTTCATGGACCAAAGTTCTGATTCATTGTAAGGCAATTTCGTGTGTTCATGCTCCAGGAACATGGGCTAGCTCTTGATGAGACGGCGAACAGTTGTCTGTTGTGTTGCAAAGTATGACTGAGCAGTCCAGTCATATTACAGGAAGCAGCATGTTTTAATCTCCAAAATTCGCTTATTCAAAACGAAACGAAACAAGCAGGGGTCATTTCGTAGAAAAAGAGGTGCAGGAGCTAATTAGCATAACTTATTAGCATAACTTATTAGCATAACTTATTTGCCACACCCCCTGACATCACTGGAAGTGTGTCAGAAGGCAACACCCATCGCTCAGGCTCCACTGGACTGTTTTGGATTGCTAGCTATTGGGGGGGGGGACGCACAGATCTGCCCTCACAAAGGAGGGAGAGCTTGTACCTGAAGGTGGGCGGGGGGGCCCTCTGCAACTTACCTGGCTGCTTCTTGCTCCTCATGGCCCGACTGAGGGCTGCTGGGAGCAGGGGGTGGGGCTTGTTGCATGGGCCCGCCCCCTGGGCTCCTTACTGCTGGAGCACCTCTCCTGTGCGCTGCCGCAGGAAATGACCCCTGGAAACAAGGACCTCTCAGCGCTGGAGAGGAGCCCCTGCCTGGATGCAGCATCTAAAAGAGAAAACATCCAGTTGTGACGACACAACACCTCTTTTTAATTTTTTTAGAAACGAGAGTCGCAAGAACAACATTTTTTCAGCACTGGTTCTAATTTTAGACATTCTCAGAGGGGGACATGGAGAGAGCGAACCCATGGAATTGGTGTACGGCAACTCTCTCCTTCCATTTTGCAAGAGTGTGAAAAAGCAGGACAGGGCTGGGTTAAAAATCTTTCAAGCCAGGCTTTCTTCTGTGAAAGGGTTTGGAGAGAGGAGTGGAATATTCAGTCTTCTTACTGAAAAGCCATTGAAAGGAACTAGCAGGGAATATCCACCTTGCAGGAAGTGTTTCTTAGCAACTGAAAAAAAAAAAAGGAATGAGAAAGTTGAGTAGAATTCAGAGACTGCTTTAAGGGCCAGTTAACGCAGACGTTGAATACAGCATGACATGGGGGTGAGCCACAGACAGGCACAATGTGACAACCGGTGTGGTATAGTGTTTGGAGGGGTGGAATAGGGTCTGGGAGGTGGTGGTGGAGGAAAGTGCAGTGAAGTCACAGCTGACTTATGGCGACCCTGTGGGATTTTCAAGGCAAGAGACATTCAGAGGTGGTATGCCATTGCCTGCCTCTGTGTCCCGACCCTGGTATGCCTTGGAAGTCTCCCATCCAAATACTAGCCAGGGCCAACCCTGCTTAGCTTCTGAGATCTGATGAGGTCGGGCTTCCCTGGGCTATCGGGGTCAGGGCAGGATCTGGGAGACCCAAGGTTGTATCCCCACTCTACCATGGAAGTTCGCTGGGTGTCCTTGGGCTACTCTCTCTCTCTCTCAGCCTAATTTACCTCACAGGGTTGTTGTGGGGATAAAAAAGGAGGAGAAAAGAATGATCTAACATGGAGGAGAGAAGAATGATGTGCGCTGCTTTGGGCCCTCGTTGGGGAGACGAGGCAGAGTAGAAATGAACAAATCCATGTGCCGTGACTCTACACACTCTGCTCATGTGTCCCTTCTTCTACTTTACTTTTTGATGGCACACAGATCTGGCAAATGTGGTCAAGGCCCCCGATACAAGATCATAACCCAGATGGGGGAGGGAGGAGGAGACTGAGCACAGCGGTCGTGGGGAGTCACAGGAGAAGCCACAGACCTGCCTGGGAGGTGGCGGGTGACCCGTTCCTTCTTTTAGCAGGGCAGGGAGCAAGATAATCCCAGTACAGCAGCCTGTGGAGACTCTCTCAGCCTTGAGGGAGGCCTCCTGATGAATAAGTTGCCTGCTTGCAAGTGAGGGGCTACTTGTGAGAACGGCTAGGGAGCCAGGAACCTGGTGTGGCTTGACATCTGCATATAAAAGGAAGAGGGGAAAAAGGACTCTCCTGGCTAAGGTCAAAGGCACTGGAAATGAATCCCACCTCTCCATCTTTCCTTTTACTTTCGTACTTCATTCTGGCTGATTCTTCTTCCTGCACTCTGCTAAATCCAGAACTGGGGAGGGATCTGTCACCCAGTCAACAGGAGACTAAGAACAGTTTTAGGGAAACAAATACATCACCTCAGGCTTTGGAAAATGACGAGGTGTTCATGCTGGTATATTATTACTGGTTTAACAGCAACTGTGATACCCGCCCCAGTTGAGGTAAGCCTGACTCACCAGCTCTAGCTTGGTGTTAAATTACTACTGGAAAATGAAATTGTGTACGGCTGTTGTGTCCCCTAGGCAGTATGGATGACTTCAAACTTTTCTTACCTGGTTTTTTTTTCCAGCTCCCAAATCTCTGTTTTGATTTTGATTCACATTTGCGTGAATTAATCCTGTGATTCTTTATTGTCACATGATGTGCTGCTTCCTCACCCCGATTTCCGCCCTGTAAGATGCATGTGTTTTTCAGTGTTCTTTTTCCATCAATAAATCAGCAGTGTGTGTTATCTCTGTATCATATGCATCAGTGATGATCATTGCATCCATATATAAAAAGTACAACCTTTGTTCATAATACAGAAGAAGTGACCAAAGTGTAGGGTGGGAACAGTGGACAAAAATGTAAGCAAATCTAGAAAGAAATGAAACAGGGACCCTTTAAGTATTCCTGTTAGAAAGTGCAATGGAAAATGGTTCCAAAGTCAAGTGCAACAGGTTTTGTTCACCTAAGCAGAAAGAGTTGGATCATGTCCTTTTCTAAGGAAGTGCCCTCCGTGTTCCCTTATTCAGAGGATGGGGAAAATGAAGAATAGCAAGGCCAAGAGAAATGGCAGCTGTTTAATGTTGATTGAAATAGCAAGCAAAGGTTATGAAAGCACTTAACTGCAGAAGCCAATGTGAGGAAGTATCCTATGGCTCATCTGCGGTTGCATCTATACACCATTGACTATAGTATTACAATTGCACTATAGCAATCATTGACTGGTGGATCGTATGTGGTCAAGATGATCCAGGAGGTGAATGCACAATGATATAACACAATGGCAGTGCAGCATCCAGTGATGTGTGGGTTCAGCCTGTGATAGGGGCTGTGGAGGTAGGTGTAAGCTTGCCTATTAAACCTATGCTGGGTGCCATAGTTACATGCCTATTATACAGCTATGGGGAAGGGCCACGGCTCAGTGGCAGAGCATCTGCTGTGCATGCAGAAGGTTAGGGTTAGGGTTCAGTCCCTGGCATTGCCTGTTAAAAAGACAGAGCCACTGCCAGAATGACCATATTGAATCTGATAGATCAAGGGTTTGACTTGGTATAAAACTGCTTCATGTTCCTGACCATTTAAAGTCAGCCACTGTGAAAATTTATAGCAGCTCTTCTATTGTCCATGGTGACATTTACCGTACATGCATACAACAGCCAGGAAAATATAACACAGAGATGATTCTGATCCTCCTCCTTGGAGCTCTTTTCTGATGTTCATGTCAGTACAATGACATTGATGGAGGAGGAGGAGGGTGGTAGGGGTTGTACTTGCCGACCCTGCCCCCCCCCCCGCATCTTCCTGTATTGCAAGATAAATAGGTTCTGGTACAGGTGATTTGATACCCTGGAAAATGTAAAGCCCCACAATGTGCATTGGGATGTAGAGTGGTACAGGATAGCATGATCTCCTCAGATCTTTGAAGCTAAGCACGATTGGTTCCTGGATGGGAGATCACCGAGGAAGACTTTGCAGAGGCAGGCAATGGTAAATCACTCTGCTTAATGGCTTGCTTCGAAAACTCTATGGGGTCACCATACGTCGGCTGCGACTCGATGACACTTTACACACACAGAGAGACAATGTGCTTCTAGAAGTTGATGTTTCTTTGGGTGCATGCATGAACATCTAAAGGCCAGAGGTGGGGCCAGTGGATGTAGTGTCGGTCATCTCCTTCCATTTATATCAGTGAGTTTTAGAAAAGGCCTGATGGGAGAATGTTTCCCACTATGTAGTGGCACAGTTTAAGAGGCAAGTTGTGTAAATATAAATTTAAAAGATCTGGGGCCAAAATACAGCCCTGTTGGACACCTTTTCTTACTGGGATTAGGTTGGAGTAGTTTCCAGTAGCAGGATATCTAACCTTAACAAACTATGTAGAATACAGTGATTTAATCAGAAATAATAGTCTTGGTGGCAAGTGCAGCTGTTCCAGTTTGTTCCAGAGATTCAGGCAAGAGATCAAGTCGAATGCAGCACGCCGATCAATAAAAGCTGCGTATTGCTTTCTTCACTATCTATACATCTGATTAGATAGGGGTCTGCCATCTTCTTTCCTCCCTTGTCCCTCTGTGCACTTGTTGTGTATTAAAACAGCCTCCTAATTTCTTTTCATTGTAAAGCCTATTTGTTCCCTATGTGTATATTTATGTAACGAGTTTGTAAATCTCTTTGGGATTTAAATAAATGAAGCTGCCTTTAATTGCACTGTGCTTGGTGCCCGAAAGAGAAAACAGAGCTGTTCCCATCTCATCTGCTGCCTTCAGAATGACTGGCGCTTTTATTTATTTATCCATTCCTAGAACAGCATTAATGCATAGAGCACTTCAGAGTACAAAAAGATAGGTCCCTGCCTTGAGGAGCTTGCAGTTTAAAATGTGACAGAAGAGAGACAACAAAGAGAGGAAGAAGAGGAAGTGGCCAGCATAGTGTTTTGAGTGGCAGCCTAGGATCTGGTAGATCCAGGTTTGAATCTCTGCTCTGCCATGGTAGCTTGCTGGGTGATCTTGGGCCAGTCTCAACACAGCCTAGCTCACAGGGTTGTTGTCAGGGGTCATTTCGTAGAAAAAGAGCTGCAGGAGCTCATTAGCATAACTTATTAGCATATGCCACACACCCTGACATCACCGGAAGTGTGAACCAGCCCCTCTGACAGGCAGAAGCACCTGGGATCCATTCTTTCCCCCCTCTCCCTTCCCTTCGCCTCCAAGTCGGGCGAAGGAAAAGGGGAGGGGAAGGATCTCAGGTGCTTCTGCCTGACAGAGGTGCTGGCGTGCCAACAGCCAGCTTGGGTGAATTATAGAATCATAGACTCATAGAGTGGGAAGGGACCTCCAGGGTCATCTAGTCCAACCCCCTGCACAATGCAGGAAATTCACCAATACCCCCCACACACCCCAGTGACCCCTGTTCCATGCCCAGAATATGATTTAAAAAAACCCTCCAGGATCACTGGGGGCCAAACTGGCCTGGAGAAAAATTGCTTCCTGGCCCCAAAGTGGCGACCAGCATTTCCCTGGGCGTGTAAGAAAGGGCCACAAGAACTAAGCACTGATGCAACCCTTCCTGCTCTACCTCTCATGATTTGCCTAAGTTCACACAATCAGCATTATGATCCTTTTAAAGTTGAAAGCATGATATAAATGCAAAGGACTATTTGTAAGATTATCTGTAAGACACAAGACCAGGACGCATCTCACTTCTGGCAATCACTTGGAGAGACCCTATCACTCAACTTCCATTGCCCCACACACACCCCACACTAGAATAAGAACATAATATCAGGCCATAGCAAATTGCAATAAAGCCCCTACAACTGTATACAGAAATACTGAGCTTCCCTACCATTTGCCACAACTAGCCCACCACACAACCAGGATCAAGACTCCTAAGTGGAAGAACAGACAGGCACACACTCGTTTGAGAAACTGAGTATTACATTATAACACTTCTGGAACATTACAGATCAGTAGGGGCAGCACTGCACAGTGGTCAGAGTTGCAGATTGATGTGGGGAGACCCAGGTTTGTATTCTCACCCTGCTGGCTGAGTGACCCTGGGCCAAATCTCCCCTTCTCTACCTAACCTACCCCACAGGGTTGTTGTGAGGATGAAATGGAGACTCATGGGCAGGGTCCCCAGCTTCCCTGGCAGGAACACTATGTTAAGAAATCTCTCACAATTATGCAGCCATAGCAGGCAGGAGGGAAGGAGGCAAATACCTCCAGCTGGGTTAGCCAGAATGACCTCTCACGCGAGAGGTGGAATTTGCCCCTATGAGTCCAAGGCCACCACCCCGGGGCTCAGGGAGGCAGGAGAATGTTTCGCCCCTTCCCTCCCCCCCCGCGAGTGGTGCAGCTGCCGCCGAGAACAGCGGTGGTGGCCATAACTTTTTAAAGAGCCCTGAAGGAGAGCTGGGGGAGCCAGAATGACCTCTCACGCGAGAGGTGGAATTTACCCGTACGAGTCCAAGGCCACCACACCGGGGCTTAGGGAGGCAGGAGAATGTTCCCTCCCACGGGCATCGCAGCTGCCGCTGAGAACAGCAAGAGGTGGAATTTGCCCCTACGAGTCCAAGGGAGTCGTAGGAAAACAGGAGGCAGGAAAACGGGAGGCAGGAAAAGGGAGGCAGGAAAACATTTCACCCCGCCCCCCGTGGGCGTTGCAGCTGCCGCTGAGAACAGCGGTGGCAGCCATAACTTTTTAAAGATCCCCTAAGGAGAGCTGGGGGAGCCAGAATGAATTCAGTCCCACTTTGCTTCCAGAGCCTGGCCTCCATGCCTGTTGCCCAGAATAATACCCTCTGGATCTTGCTTCTGGTGAGTCCTGTGCTGAAACAGCTACCAGTTATAGATGATCTGGCTTTTTCCACAGCTAAATGGCAGATGCTATGGGGCTGCAGACTGGCACGCAGCAGCACCAGGGGTGAATGTTTAATCCTTCCTTTTCATGTAACTTTCCCTATTCAAATCACCCCCTAACTCTGGGATGCTGTTTTCAAGCAGGGCAGATAATTTTCCCTGATAGGGCAAGAGCAAATAGTGTGTGAGTGTGTGTGATCTTGCTTGGGAAAATTGTTCAAAGAAAGGGGTTTAAAAAAACCCCTTGTCTCACCATGGTTGTGAAGAAATATTTAACCCTACCAGACTGCAGCTTAGGGTTGCCAACCTCCAGGTGGGGCCTAGAGCAGTGTTCCCTCTAAGCTGAGTTAGTGTGAGCTAGCTCACAGTTTTTTAGCCTCCGGCTCACACATTTTTGTCTTAGCTCAGGAAGGATGGCTCCAGAGCAAACTAATGTGTGCAGTAGCCAAGCTGCTCACTCACAACTTTAATGCCAATAGCTCACAAAGTAGAATTTTTACTCACAGGATTCCACAGTTTAGAGGGAGCATTGGCCTGAAGTTACAGAGATCAGTTCCTCTGGTGAAAATGGCAGCTTTGGAGTCAACTTCATGGAATCACATCCCTCTTGAGCTCCCTCCTCTTCCACCCCAAATCTCCAGGAATTTCCCAACCTACAGCTGGCAACCCTAAGCTTCATTTCCTTCCCCTGGATTTAATTGCCTAAAGGCCATGCATCCTTAAGAACAACTTAAGGTTGTCAGATGTATAGAAATTATATAGCAAAACAGAACAACGTCCACCATGCAATTTTTTACTTTGCAGGAAAATAAGAATTTCCATTTCTGAACATCGGGAATGCTTGACACTTGTCTAACCCAGGGAGTAATAAACTTATCGTGGGACTTTTAAAATTAGCAACAATATTAAAAGCTATGAAATATGCAGTCTGGTAGGTGAGAACCAAAAAAACCCACATCTGCAGTTTTCTGAAGGAATATTTTTGAATCGTCCCATCATTTTGATTGGTTTTAAAACTTTTAATGCATTTCTGGTTTCTGGTGCAATATGATTGGATGCTTTAAACTTGTGCTCCATATCAGGGGTTTTATTTTATCTATTTTAGCCTAACTTGTTATCTCTTTCTTATTGTCATTCTAAGTTTCATTTCAGTAAAGATGGGAGATCCTGTAATGCTTCCTCCACAAAATGCATAATTTGTCCCTGACATTCTCTGAATTTTCATAGGTTTGGAATTTCCCAAGGGAAGCTAAGCAAGTTGATTGAATAAATATGGCTGGAATTCAGGAGAGGCCTGTTTGATTTCATTGTGACCTGGCCTAGAATTGCCAGATTTTAATTCAGTTGCTGAGTTCATATTTCTGTTGCAATGCTGACATCTGTAGATGAATATGAGTATTAAAAAAATATGTTAAAGCAGTACCAGAGTGGGGGTTGAAATGAGCCCTTTTAGTCATTATGTACTACCCCATGTATGGCAAGAATGTGCTGCACATGATATTCCCTAATATGTGCGGTTACCATTTTGTCTGATGGGGCAACACATGTATTTTCTGCTTCTGTACACATGAACCAGAACCCAAGATTAGTGTTCCTGGCATATATGTCTCTTACATAAATGGCCAAGTTGGCTTCACCATGGGATAGGATGAAGCACACCCTAATTTTACATGAGTTTTCATCAAAAAGCTTCTTTTTCATGAAACTGGATTCAGCGATTGTGGGGTCCAAATTTTATAATTGCAATTTTATGAAAACCTGTGAGGAGCACCTGCCTTTGTGCCAGATACATTGTTTATTCATTTCCTCATATGGGCTCTGAATCATATGATCTTGAGAGCAGGTGAAGATGAGTACACAAACAGGCAATCGTGGGACTGTTTGAACATGTATTCAAGCTCAAGTTTTGCACCTAGATTTTTTGCTGTAATCCTTCTGTAATTGATACAGATGTGGTATCTCCAAGGTAGGTAGGCCAGGATACTCTTCTTTTCTAAAAGCAAAACTTGACTACATGGGAATTTTACAAGTTGCTTCAGTTCATTGTTTGTATCGCTCATGATTTTGGATTTGAATTATAGACTACCATGGGAGACAGTCCAGTAGAAAAGCAGGGCATTAAGAGCAATAAATGAAATATTTGTGGCAGCGCAAGCCCTGAAACAACTAAAACGACTATGTGTGTGAGAAGTTCATCCCCTCCCTTTAGAACTAGGAGTGTCCCTTGATTTGTGTATTTATGTACATTATTTATAGTCCACTTTTCTCACAGGGACTCAAGGTGGATTACGCATAGTGAGTTAGTACAATCACAAAAATGAGACATTCAGTAACCAGTGAATTAGGATTTTAGAAGTCTGAAACCACCAAAAAGAACCGAAGAACAGCATAAGTATTAACATGACACATTAAGCAGTACAAAAATTACTTAGTAGGATCCTCTTTGCAATAAGCTACGCAGCAGTATCGATCACAGATCTTAATCATTTATCCCAGTAAGTCTGAGAACCATTTTGTACATTGCAAGTTTGTTACCTGTGCAGAAAAGCCTTCCTCAATATCGTTACCCTGAATTTTCCACTTGTGGTGCACATGAGATTTCCCCCCCAAAACAACCATCTTGGATTTTTTATAGTTAAATATCAAGTGTTCTTCCAAACAATAAGAGACAAAAGCCTCTATCAGAGAGGACAGTCTTGAATTGTTGTTGTTTATAGGAGAATTGCATCATCAGCAAAAAGTAGGATAGAAACCTTAACGTTAGCAATGGATGGAGAATAACAGTCCTGGGAGAGAGCAGAAATCATATTGTTGATATATAAATTAAACAATAAAGGGCCAGCACACACCCCTGACACACTCCCTGCTGTATGGAAATTATGTTGGAATTATGTTGGAAAGTTGTCCAGAGGTGTCGAACTCATTTGTTACAAGTGCTGGATCTGACATAAATGTCACTTTGTTGGGCCAGGCTGTGTGTGCCATAAAATGTAATACGAGGTACTGGAGATACAAACTTTATAAAGATTTCAGATGCTAAATGGCAATAGCAGGCACGATTGGATTAGGTGTGATATGCAGAGGGATAGTAGGCATGGAGATATCAGCAATGGTAATGAGACAGGAAACCTAGGCCACAGTTTGGTACAGGAGGTTCCAGTCCACAAGGATGCAAAGAATAAACGGAAATAAATCTGAAGAAATGAGCAGTGACTCACAAAAGAACATACCCTAACACAGATTTTGTAAGTCTTTAAGGTGCTACTGGGCTGTTACTCTTTCTATTGCTATTAGAAACCATAACATTAAAAACCAGTGAGGGAATATTTTAACCTTCTAGGACATTCAGGTGCTGACCTAAGAGTAGCAATTCTCTTACAAAGGATTTTGAAAGGGAGATTAGAAAGAGAGACTGGTGGATTGCAACTGAAGCTCAAGACAGTGGACTGAATTGAGACCTAAGTTTCTTCTTTCATTACCAATCCCTGCTATTGTCATTTGCCATCTGAAATCACTCCACTTTCCAAGATATAAGGACAAATGGACTCACATTCTAGCTGTATCTGAAGAAGTGAGCAGTCAGTCATGAAAGCTCATGCCCTGCTACAAATTTTGTTAGTCCTTAAGGTGCTACTGAACTCTTGCTCCCTTCCACTAAAAAAGAATGCAAGCTGTGCTGTTAGGTCCCCCCCCCATCTGTTAGAAATGGAAAGGGAGATCTTTCCAAGTGCCATGGGACTCCATCTCTCTCTCTCTCTCTCTCTCTCTCTCTCTCTCTCTCTCTCTCTCTGTGACAAGTATGCTGAATGCCATTGCCAAGTGTGTGCAACCAACAGCTAGGAGAGGGAAGGCTGCAACCAAGAGGCTACTTCTTCCAATGCCTTCTATGTCCCTGTTGGCATGAAAAGGCCATAATGCCCCAAGCTACCATTCCAAAATCCTTGATTACTCACACTTGAAAAAGAATGAATTAGAGTTGTAACTATATTGTAATTTATTTGTAAAACAGCTGTGGCGTGCTTGCTTATAGGGGAAGCGGTTTTACCTTTAAACACTCTCTGTGCATATAAACTTGGTAGTTTTCTGCTGCCACCAGGAATTAAAATTCCAATTCTCTCTCTTTTGGTAGTATGACTTAAGGTCTGGGCACTTCAGAGGACTATGTGGCCCTAAGGAAGAACTGTACTGGTTGCTGGGATATGCTTAAATAAAAATTGATTTATTTAATAAAGAACAAAATAGGTTTTTGGCTATTTTGAACTGTTACTGGGAAAAAAGAACTTGTAAATATAACTGGAAAAGCTTGATGCCACAAATAGTCTGTCAAACTCCAAACTCCACTCTGACAGGCTTATACACTCATATATATAGCCACACAGGCTAGTCTCTTTGTTTTATTCACACTGAGTAGAATCAACTCTCTTAGTCACACAGACTAAACTGTTGGTCTTAATCACACAGAAAAACACTCAAAATTCCATAGTCACACAGACTATGTTCTCTCTTCAAGCTTCACACACAGAATCTCTTTCTCTCTCTTTTTTTTTACTTGCCCACATTGGGCAAAGTTTATTATTTTTTAACAAGTTACATAGAAAAGAGCCATACATTTAAAAATAGCTAGCTAAATATCTCGCTCACATCATCATATTTGCATACAGATTCCCATTCCCACTCTGTTTTAATTTGTATTCAATAACACACACTATTAAATCAAATATCCATTCCCTTTATAAAACTAATTCATCAATATTCTATCTACTATATTTCATTTTATCAATATTATACTATTATTATTCTATTTTATATCAATATAAAAACATCAGAAAAGAGTCATAATTTAGCAGTTTAACTATGCTAAAGAAGGCATATATTTCTTCTAAATTAACAATCTAGTCCCTTTAAATATTCTTTCACATTTTTAACACTGTTAGTTTTCAATATCCCATTAACTAGCAGGCCCAAACATAATATATTTTTGCTACAATCCAGCTCTCACAGTGGCAACGCCATATAGCTTTCACCTTGTCCTGTAACATCTGATCTTCTCTCTCAAAATAGTTAACACCATACACATTCTCTAGATAAGTAACCCATTAATTATATTTCCCCTGCAATTCCTCTCTAAAAATTCAGACTGCCCATATCTTTTCCTCCTCCTATTACATGTACAGAGAGTAAATTGTTTCACATTAAAAGTCCATATTTTATAGCTTTCATTAGTCAGTCAAAACACTGCAAAAGTTGGAGGTACTTTGCTTCAGGTTATATTCCTAAATCAATTGGGTGTCAAATAACAATGTAAATGAGGTGTAGAAACACACAGTAGATAAACAGTTCTCAACACCCTGAAACTCTTGTTTGTCGCTAAGGTGCTACTGGACTCATGCCCTTCCCCTCCTCGGTGAGCCCCTGACTGACATGGGTGTTGGTCCACATGAGTCTTGCAATTCCAGGAATCAATTTTTCTGTGGCCCAACAGGACTGCTGGGTTCAGGTGGAATGCAGGAAAGATCCATGACCATCAGTGCTTTCAGCTGATGGACTGCAGGATCCAGCCCCACGTGTATGAACAAGTTATGACTATCATTCTCTTGATAAGTACAAAACCAGATTTTTCTTCAAAGATATTTGAAGTTTAAGACAACTCATAATTTTGATTACAAAATCATGGCTTAAATGTTTTCGTATAGTGTGAAATGATCTGTGATGCGCAAAATTGCTTTCCTGCAAAAGGTAACTTGCTTACCTGGTGGTGAGCAGATTGGAAACAATGGTTACCTGTAATTAAGCAGTTGGACTTGCTACTGGTGTGACCTTTTCTGACTATGGTGGAATCACAAGCTGTTCCTTATTTTAGCAGTTCTTGAGACTGTTATAATTGTTTCTGTGTCTTAAGATAATGCTTTCCTTGTCCCCAAGGAAACACCTGATCTCTCAATAGATGGTTTGGGCAAATGTCTCAGCAACAGGAAGGAGTGGAAACACTTATTTTACATAATCAATGTTTGTTATTTTGCAAAGTGACATTGTACCATCATCTGCTTAGCTTAAGTAACTACATGTTACTTCAGTTCTAAATAGAAAGAGACAGTGGTTTATTTATTTAGTAGTTCGATTTATACGCCGCCCTCCCTGCCAAGGCAGGCTCAGGGCGGCTTACATAAAATGCATATATAAATACAGTTAAAAACATACATAAAACATCCATAAACAATCAGTATTCATTTTCGAAAGTGCCGGAAACAATTTAAGTGCAGAGCAGAGATTCCTAAATGCAACTGTACCCTTACTTAGGTGATAGTCCTGGTGGTATTCTCAAGTCGGCTCAATTTGATTGAGTAATTTATGCGGTGAGATAGATTGAAGGTGGTAAAACCAGGGCACAGGGTCATTCCTCGGTGTTTAAGGTGGCTCCTGGTTGCAGCCTATCCCCCCCATCCCCCCCCATTTATGGCTGGAACCAGGGCTTTCTTTTTCTGGGGGAATACGCCAGAACGGAGTTCCAGAACCTCTTCAACAAAATTCTTTTTAAAATGTTTAAATGTTCATGAGTTTTCAGTATACAGATTGAAAACTTCATTTCCCTCTTGAGAGTTCTGGCTCCTCCCTCCTCCCAAAGCCCTGGCTGGAACCATAATAACACTGTAGGTAGGGGTAACTGGTGGTGGTATCCTGAGAGCCATATGTTTTGTTGATTAATTTACAATAAAGTTTTAAGGTGCCCACTGTTTCCCAAGTGCTAAGTAATTGATTTTCCTCACAAAGCATAGGTGGAATGTTATGTGAACATGAAGCTAATGTGAATACTGCAACCCCGTTACCATAATGAAAAAGAGGTATTTGTATGATAGCTTTCAAAAATGTTTCAGGGACTAAAATTTTGGTTAGAGTAAAGGGAAGGGAACATGAGCTATCATGTTCAATCATGTACTGACTGTGCATGGCATCATTTGGATACTCTCCTTTACTGCAAGAGCTTCCCACTGCCCATATGGGGGAAATTCCCTGTGTAGAAGCAGCTAATACTGGGTTCGAAGAAAAATTGTAACTTCAAATAGAGATATTGACTTGTTGGCCATCATTATGAGTATGTGATTCCTCTCCAATAAGCCATTAGATTGGAGCCAACTGCTTTTCTGCTGGTGAAAAAGGGAGGAGGGAGATCCTCTTGACTACTAAAACGGATATTTTGGGGATTATGGGACCTGCATAGACAAAAACAGGGGTCATTTTGTAGAAAAAGAGGTGCAGGAGCTAATTAGCACAACTCATTAGCATAACCCATTTGCATATGACACCCTCC
The DNA here is from genome assembly GCF_001447785.1 of Gekko japonicus. Taxonomy (NCBI): domain Eukaryota; kingdom Metazoa; phylum Chordata; class Lepidosauria; order Squamata; family Gekkonidae; genus Gekko; species Gekko japonicus. Next base: position 175,274 of record NW_015164288.1, read on the forward strand.
CCCTGACATCATCAGAAGTGTGTCAGAAGGCAACACCCACTGCTCAGGCTCCACTGGACTGTTTTGGATTGCTAGCTATTGGGGGGGGGACATGCAGATATGTCCTCACAGAGGAGGGAGAGCTTGTACCTGAATAAAACTTGGTCTTAAAGGTGCCACTGGACTGTTTTGGACTGGGGGGCCGGGAGGGGGGCTCTTCAGCTTACCTGGCTGCTTCTTGCTCTGACTGAGGGCTGCTGGGAGGAGGGGGTGGGGCTTGTTGCATGTGCCCGCCCCCTGGGCTCTTTACTGCCGGAGCTCCGCTCCTGTGTGCTCCTGCAGGAAATGACCCCTGACAAAAACTATGTAGGATGCCAGCTGTAAAAAGGAGAACTGGGTAAGACTGGCAGGATCCAACCCCATACTTTAACCTGAATGGACTACAAATCCATATATACTTTTACATTGCTCAGTGCAAAAAATGTAATTCTCATGTCAGGACAAGAACAGTTGTTAAAAGCTTGAATGTGTTTACTTTGTTCCTCCAACAGAAACTGATCATGTTAGATTCTTGTACTGGCACCAATACACCTGGTCTTATGAGCCACAGTGGTTCATGTGACCCTGCTGTCAAATAAATATATATTTTCTGTCATTCAGAGTCTCAACTGACATCCCTTATCTTTTGAACCCTGTCCTCATCCTTCTCCTTTGTCTCATTTCCTCTCTGTTAGCTGTTAGATTGTAAACTCCTTGGAGTAAGCATATATCTTTAGCATTATAAACTCCTAGGATCACTGACAAATGCTGTGTGTTACCCACCATGGGTCCTCAGCTGTTCAGAGACAGGCAGGTATATCCATATAAACAAACAAATCATTTCCCTTTTTCTTACAGGAAAAATGTCAGCAACAATTCCACGCATGAAAATGAAAATAGATCCACAGCATCTAGAGATTCAGACACATACAGTGGAGAAATTGCTAGAACCCCTGATAATTCAGGTATGTTAGATTGTTGTTGTTGTTCAGTCGCACAGTCGAGTCCGACTCTTCGCGACCCCATGGACCAGCTCCCGCCAGGCCCTCCTGTCTTCCGCTGTCCTCTGAAGTTGGCTCAATTTCATGTTCGTTGCATC
>NW_015164288.1:178364-185906 GCF_001447785.1 Gekko japonicus
TCTCCGAGTATTTCCCAACTCAGAGCTTGCTACCGTTCATCGGGGGCCGGTCTTGGCTGACAGAGGGATTTTTTGAAATGTTGATCTTTCTCCCGTACTCCTTCCAGGCCTCAGTATGGTAACAGCATGGAAGCAGGAAAATGCAAACCTGGAAAAGCCAGTGCTGAAGGCCAAGATAGAGAAGGGTTGAACAGCTGCCATGCATTTCCTTTTCGAGTTTAGACAGGCGGGAACAAAGGGGAACCAAACACTGCAAGATACCAGCTTGCTGAAAGGGTCACCCAGCGGGCTGGGCTGAGAGGAAACGGGCCCTGAGGCCTCAGACGGGCCTTTCAGTCCTACTCTTTGTCTCTCCCCCAGACTGAGGCAAACTGGGAGATGAAGGCCAACAAGACAGGAGGAGAGTTGATACGGAGAAGAGGGCCACGTGTGGATGGACGGACGGGAGACGATCCAGAAGGCAAGTTCTTCCGCGAAAGCGGGAGGCTTGCAGTGTAAGCAGGGGGTAACTGGCAACTTGAAGCCTGGCGCGACACCAGGGTCTGAAGCTCCCGATTGTCATGCCTGCCCCTGCTGATGTCATGCCTGCCTTTGCTGATGCCCCTGAACAGGCTCCTGAGGACCCTGAACAGGCTCCTGAGGACAGTACTGCAGCAGAAAGGCAAAGACTGGATCCTGTAGCTGAAAGCTATCTAAGTGGTGAGGAGGATAGAGCCTCCCAGGGAACACCTGCAAGGGATCAGTCTCTGCTGCAGCCCAGTAATTCATCATCAGACTCGCCTCCACCTGTAACCAGGCTCAGGAATGTAAGAAGACAACAGCTGAGAGAGCGAAGGCAGAATGCACGCATGCGTGCCAGAAGATCTCTTAGCCCTGATTACTGACAGGATCCTGTCCTCACTCCTGGCTAGCTAATGAGTTGATTAGCTAGCACTGTATATATGCAAGTCTGTTGCCAGCAGTCATTTGTGCTGGCAACGTCGTTTGTTCAGGACCTGAATCCTTGCATCTCTGCTCCAGACCTTGTGGAATTCTTCTCGGCTTGATCCTCGGCTTTTGACCTTTGGCTTTGTGGACCCTGCGTTCATCTCTGACTCCTCTGGTATTGTTGTGATTTATGGACTTGAAACTTTGGTATGTCTGACCCTGCTTTTGGACTGTGATTTAAACCTGCTTGAACCTTGCTACCTGATTTGCCCGGCTTGACCTCGGACTGTTCCTGGACTTTTACTTGCTTGTGTCACGCCCCCTGGTCCTGCCGTGACAGATTGCCAGCACCCACAACGCTCACACATCCCCACCATGGAAGACGGAGCAACCGGAGGTGTGGACCCCATGGAGGAAATGCTAGCCTACAATCCAGCTCTCACACTGGCAACGCCATATACCTTTCACCTTGTCCTGTAACATCTGATCTTCTCTCTCAAAATAGTTAACACCATACACCTTCTCTAAATAAGTAACCCATTAATTATATTTTCCCTGCAATTCCTCTCTAAAAATTCAGACTGCCCATATCTTTTCATCCCGCCGGACCGGACAACCACACCAGGAACTGAGCACTGACACCCGAAAGACCGCCCAGGAAGAACAACCAAGAAAAACAGCGAGCCCTGCCACCTGGGTGCCGGTAGGCAGCCCCAACCCCTGTAGACATGTGGCCTTAGCTAGGGATAAATTCGGAACTTGTAAGCTGCTCAGAGACCTTTCGGGGTTGGAGCGGGGTAGAAATCGAAGATATAAATAAATAAACAGCTTAAAAGTTCCACTTTTAATAGATCTTTGTCCCTTCAGCCAATTAAAACCATGCAGACTGTCAAAGAGTGCTACTTCCACTTATTTGTAAAGTTTAAGTTTCTCTTGCTTTCTTTGAAGATGTCTCATCAAAATCGTTGTTCTTTTGTGCCTTTGATTTTTAAATGTTCCATCCTCTTCTGGCCTGCTTATGTACAAAAACAAGCAGCCTTGTATCTTGAACCTTGCATCAGCTACATTATTTCCAACCAGTCCATCAAAGCAGTAGCTGGGTAAATCTCTCTTTGTAGATATTGAGTGTTGAAGCAGATTCGGTCATTTTCCATCTTGTATAGTGTCTGGCATCATTCATCTAAGTTTGTGCCTCTGTGATCTCCTCTCCGAAGCCCTCCCAAAACTCTCCCAAGGCTTCCAGGACAGCAGTTGTAATTTTTCCTATCAACTGGCTTTTTAAACAGTCCCAGTAATCATTACATCAGTATATTTCCATCCGTCAAGCAATCTCTCTCCTCAGATGCTGCCGAGAAAGCCATTTCGCACATCAGCAGACACAGTAAGACAACATTCACTGTGTAACTACGCAGGCAAAGAAACTACAGCCCGCCGCCATTTTAGCTCCACGAGAGCCTGTTTCCCTCTCCACAATTCGAACAAAGTTCTTTAAGCATGAAGTAAATCTCTGTAACGATATTTGCCAGGTAGCAAATAGAAGATTTCAAAGTGTTATTGTGCCCCTTTGAGTTTGATGCAATAACATTCCCGGCACTCTGGCTCGCCGCCCATGGGAGTCTTCCGCCTTCCTTCGCCTATGGGCGAGATTTATAGGGGCAATTAAGTATCCTTTTCCGAGCTTGACGATTATAGATAGAAGAGAGGTTACTCACAGGGTCTTCGCCAGGATGATTTGTGGCGAGGTATGGAGGCTCTAATTTGGGGTTTGAAGTAGCTTTCCAGCCATGAACTCCCCGGCTGGTCCTTCGGAGCTTCTACTTCATGATGAACTGAAACCTTCGCCTATTGTTGCCACAGACGGGGGGGGGGGGGGTCCGGTTAAGGTCTTTGCTTCTCCGCAGTTCCTACTCCCGAGGATCTGTTGGACCCTTGTCAAATCTGGAGGAGTCCAGAAATGTCAAAAAGGTTCTCTAAAAAGACTCCAAAAGCGGGCGAGACCCAGAGCACTTGGGCACTCAACCACCTTGCTACCCCATTGCCCCGCTTCTCCACACACAGAATCTCTCAAAACTCTCATAGTCACACAGACTGTCTTTAAAACTCTTCCATACTTGTCTCTCACATATCACAGAATCTCTCAAACACACACACAAATTCTTCTCAGAACATCTCCTCCCAGCCAATCAAATCACATGTCACCCTCTATCACTCTTCTCATATTACTGCATTCACAATTGAATACCTTTATTGGCATAACATATTATTGCATTGAAACTAAACATTTAAAGGAACACACACACACCAAAACATGGAATCATTACACACTCTCTCTCTCTGGCATGCTCTTTCTGGCTCTTTCAAAAAAATCTTTCCCTCCCTCTCTCTCTGAAGAAGTGTGCTTGCACACAAAAGCTTATACCTGGAATAAAGCATTGTTGGTTTTAAAACACTGGACTCTCTATCTAGAGTGCTCTCACTGGCTCTTTCTTTCCCTCCCCCCCTCTCTCTTTGAAGAAATCTGCACACATACGAAAGGTTATACCTGGAATAAAACACTGTTGGTCTTAAACGCAGGTCTCTCTCTCTCTCTCTCTCTCTGGAGTGCTCTCACTGGCTCTTTCTTTCCCTCCCCCCCCCCTTTGAAGAAGTCTGCATGCACACAAAAGCTTATACCTGGAATAAAACATTGTTGGTCTTCTTAAAAGAGCCATGGGACTCCAATTCTCTCTCTCTCCCTGGCTCTTTCCTTCCCAGAGGAGGAGGGGGAGGAGCTCTCAGCCAATTGAGGGAAGGGACGCTTGGTTTTCTTTCTCTCCTCTACAAAGCAGGAAATAAGAGAGACTGGGTAAAAGCAGCTGTGATGAAGGAAGCAGGAACAAGAATAGGAAGCAGCAGAGAGCCAGTTGCTTATGGGCCAGATAGGAGCCCTGCAGGGGCCAGATCTGGCCCGCAGGCCTTATGTTTAACACCCCTGATCTAACCCGTAGCAGATTTGTGCAGTGGGGTTAGAATATAGAATCACAATCAAAGCCAGCAGTCTCTTGTCAATAGATGTTCATTTTAGCTTGTGCCACAATTGGGCATGGGGTATGGTATCAAAAGCTGCCTTCAAATCCATGAAAGCAGCAGCAAGGAGCCCCTGACTCATGGTTGTATATTTATTAAGAACTGTAATATGAGAAGATGATAATCTCTACCAGCCCCTTACCTAAATCCAGCCTGTTCCCTTCCCAGGATGTTATTAGTCTTCAGGCAGTCCACAAGTTGATGATAATGGGACAGAGCGTAACTCTTTCTGGCCACTGATAACAGGCTGATTGGCCTGTAGTTGGATGGGTTTGCCTTGTCTCCCTTCTTATAAACTTGTGTTATGATAGCATGTCTCCAAGCGAGTGGCATAACTCCTGTTGCATTTATCTGAGTGAATACAGTTGCCAGTATATCCTTCTACCATGCAATATTGGCTTTGAAAAGTTCTGGGGGGAATTACATCTGTACTGGGGGTCTTCCCATTCTTCAGTTGAGAAATTAAAAAAACAATTTCAGCTGGCCAAATAGGGGGCCACTCCGGTAGTTCAACTAGGTTCCAGTTTCTCTGATAATCATAGCTACTACAAGAACTAGTGATAGGGCTGCCAAGCCGTGGTGGGGGATCCGTGCGTCTTCACAGGATCCCTGCTGCAGGGGGACAGCGATACGCGTTGCACTGCCGTTGCCAGGATGTGACGCTACGCATCGCTCTGGCAACGGGACTCCAAACAGCCCCGTTGCCAGAGCGACGCGTAGCATCACATCCTGGTGATGGCGGTGCAATGCGTATCACTGTCCCCCAGCGGCAGGGATCCTGTGAAGACACACGGATCCCCCGCCACGGCTTGGCAGCCCTAACTAGTGAAGATATTAACAAAGTGTTCCTCCCAAGTATGTGAGGAAATATGAGATGAAAGTGGGCTCCTAGTATGTAAAACAGAATTAACCAGCTTCCAAAATTCACTCAGATTTCTATTATTTCTGGCAGCTCTGATTAGCTTTTTCTAATTAGTGAGGCAAGCTTCTTCTTTACTTTTTGGTATAGCTTGTCTATAAGCTTCCCCCCCCCCCAAAAAAAACTTGTAGTGTAATTGAAGAGCTAGCATGCCTGTATTCTGTAAGTGCCTGGTAGCAAATGTTTTTTTAAGACACACTGAAGATTAAACCAACTATTTTTTGTCGGTTTCAGGGTCTTATATCTCATAGATCAGTTTAGAGTATGCAGGCAATCAGTGGGAGTAATTTGCTCTAGCTTACAGTTGCTATCATGCACACAAGATCCTAGAGTAATTTCTCTCTTAAGATCATGACATTCTTCTGAGAACATCGAATCCCAGAACTCCATCAGAATTTCAGAACTCCATTTGGCTGCTCTCACTTTGTTATGTTCTTGACATATAGGTTATCAGATGACTATTTTGGGCACCAAAAACCTTAGGCAAACTTATTAATAGAAGTAGGGGCATATGATCTCTAGCAATAGTTCCCCCCACTTCAAGATAGTTTAACGGATCAATCAAATCAGTAGAGATAAGAAAACACTTGCCCCAAAATTGTTCAAACAGGTAAACTCCCCATGGAACCATTTAAAATAATAATTTTTCTGCTGCCTGTAAATGTGGCCATTAGTTTATCAGATAAATTGATCTTGTTATCCTTAGAGGAACTATAGGGGTGGTTAAAACAACTGTTTTCCTCCATTAATATTCCCAGAGACACAAAATGAAAAACTTCTAGGTCAGTGGCAGTGCATGCATTTAAATCACCCACAAAAATAAAAGATGCACTAGGGTATCTGCAAGACAAATAATGCATGTATTTATCAAACTGAAGAGTAACTGTTGACTTCTTCATTTGCTGCAGAGGCAAATAAACATTTGTTAAGACCAATGTTAAGGAACCTATCGCAACAAGAACTGCTAATTCCCAAGAAGGGTAATTAGGAAGTGAGAAGCTTTTAAAACATAATGATAGTGATATCAAACTAAGGAGACCCCCTGAGGGTCTTCCCTTACCATCAGATTGAATAGCATCAAGTGAATAAGCCTGAAACACAGAGAACAAGATTTTGTCTGGGGCCCAGGCCTTCTGAAGAAACACAAAGTCATTCTGTGCCAATAGTTCTTGAATTTCTGGGGAGGAGCTGTTAAGTTTCCCTCCGGCAATATTCCAGGAGAGCAGTTTCAAACACCAGCCCTTTGGTGCATTTGACACATTTTCCTGTTATTGGCTGGCATGGACTTGTTGGAAAGAATCAGTACAAGATCTAGTTTGTCCATTTACAAGACTAGGTTGCTTAAGTTCAAGTGGAAAAGAAGAATTCTGTTCAGCACAAAAAAGAATCCCCAAATCCAGAAAGAATTTTTGTAACAGGCTGGCAATTCTGCATTTCATCAAGAGGAACTAGAAACCCCTATTTTGTTCGTGGCTCGTTACGGGCCTCCAGCACTACTGTTGGCTGACAGCTAGGACACGGGGCTAATTCAGATGAGCTAACTTATACTTTAAAAAAAAGAGATTCTTTCCAAGGTTCTCTGGAGTGTTTTCAGTAGCAAAGAGCAAGAGTCCAGTAGCACCTTAAAGTCTAATAAAATATGGGGCAGGGTATGAACTTTCATGAGTCACTGCTCACTTCTTCATATCCTATTAATGAGGTGGGTTTGCTTGCCTAAATGGTAATGCCCCAAATGGTTAAATCAGGTTTGTTTCAATTGGTTCAAAGTGAAATCCCGTTGCTGCCTTAGTTGTCTCATCCTTTGGGGCCTTTACTTGATGATTAATAGGGAATGAGGAAGGATCAGTCCCTTGCTGAGAAGGTGAAGCAAGATCAATGAGCTTAGACTCTACACGAGACTTTCCCCCCCTTCCAGTCTTTGCCCAGATAGAGGAGACTTACTAGGAAGTCGAGGGGCTAGCTTCTTCGTATCAAAAGCTCCAACGCTGTATATGGTATTGTCTGAGATGTTAAAGATGGCAATCTTGAAGAATAAAAAGGCAGGGCTAGCTGCTCATGTTAAAAGACTGGCTGCAGTGGCATCAAATATTATCTGTCATTTCTTTTATTCATCTGGGGCTCAGTATATCCCAGCTGCTATCGAGCTGCCAAGGTGGCCTCGCAAAGTTAATATGGGGCTGGTACAAAACAGGAAAGTCCTTCAGTTCAGTTCTTCTTAAACTCCTACATTCCATCTGGGGAATTTCGAATTGTGTAGCGGGGGTAGCCATTCCATAAGGTGGGAGCCACAATGGAGAAAGTACATGTTGTTGATTTTGCCCATTTACAGGTTGGCACCCACGAAAGCCCCTACTGACATGAGCCCAGTTGTTGTGGCAGAGCATAGGGGAAGAGGCAGTCCTGATGCGTCAGAACACAGGCTAGATGCCAAGAACTTGGTATTTTTTCCTGGGATGAACTGAAAAAGGACATTAAAGCAGAGCACACACGTCAACCAGCAGCCGTCCAACATGCCTGTAGTGTCCGCTGACCGCCACCGGAGGTCAGCGCACATACCTGAGCTTCAGCATCGGACCACAATGGGAACTAGGATTCTAGTCCCTCCAAAGGGGGAACCAATGGGACCGTGG
>NW_015164288.1:187769-189100 GCF_001447785.1 Gekko japonicus
CAATTAATGGACTCTCTCCTCAAAGGGATTCCGGGCGTCACACCATTCTTCGATGATGTGATGATCGCCGCTGCATCGCCAGCGGACTTCGCAGACCGTCTCCGCATGGTGCTCCGCCGATTCCAGGAGGCGGGGCTGAAGGTTAAACTGGAGAAATGTCGGCTGGGGGTGCAGTCAGTGGACTTTTTGGGATTCACAGTCGATGCGGAGGGCCTCCATCCGACCCGGGACAAAATAAAGGCAATTGTGGAGGCCCCCCCGCCAAAATCCAAAACCGAACTGCAGGCGTTCCTGGGAATCATGAATTTCTACCACGCCTTCTTGCCCCACAAGGCGGCGGTAGCGGAGCCCCTTCACCGGTTGCTGGACAAACAGGCCCCTTGGGAGGCGGCCGCGTTCAATAACGTAAAAAACTTTTGATATCAAACGCGGTCCTGGCTCATTTCGATGAGTCGCTGCCGGTGATTTTGGCATGCGATGCCTCGCCTTATGGGGTCGGAGCTGTGTTGGTCCACCACTTGCCCGACGGACGGGAAGTCCCGGTCGCATATTACTCGCGGACCCTATCTGCGGCGGAGCGGAACTATTCCCAGATCGATCAAGAAGGTCTCGCGATTGTAGCTGGGGTCAAGAAGTTCCATGACTTCATATACGGCAGGCCGTTCACCATTGTCATGGACCATCGGCCGCTCCTTGGCCTCTTCGCACCCGACCGCCGGACTCCACAAGTGATCTCTCCGCGTGACCTGAGATGGACCATTTTCCTCGCGGGCTACAATTATCTGCTCCTGCACCGCCCCGGGAAAGCCATGGGCCACGCAGACGCCCTCAGCCGCCTCCCGCTGCCCGAGGTGGTGGAGGATCCAGCCCCAGCTCACCGGGTCCTTCAGCTGGAAGGCCTGCCGGAGGCCCCGCTGCAAGCGGCAGACATTGCCCGCCAGTCGGCCCGGGACCCCGTCATATCCCGGGTTCTGGGCTGGGTGGTGAGGGGGTGGCCTGAGAAGACAGACCCCGAGTTCGCGGCGTTTGCAACCCGGCGGGACGAGTTATCGGCACACAAGGGGTGCCTGTTATGGGGAGACAGGGTCGTGGTCCCCAACCCACTACGACAGAAGGTCCTCCAGGCGCTGCACGAAGCTCACCCGGGCATCGTCCGGATGAAAGGGCTGGCTAGAAGCTATGTCTGGTGGCCAGGCATCGACGCGGAAGTGGAAGCCTGGGTAAAACGGTGCCAGGCCTGCCAGGCGGTGAGACCCAGCCCACCGGGGGCACCGTCGCAGACGTGGGAATCCACCCGTACCCCATGGTCCCGGCTCCACATTGACTTCGCC
>NW_015164288.1:189890-193453 GCF_001447785.1 Gekko japonicus
CGGCAGAAGCAGAGGCTCGAGCTCCCCCTTTTGCAGAAACCGGCCCTGTGGTCGGAATTCCGGAGATACAAGTGCCGGCCCCCCGACGGTCAGCAAGAGTACGACGGTCCCCCTCGTACCTAAAAGAGTATGTGACATAGAGGAGGGTCCGAACTATGGGGGGAGGGATGTAGTGTCCGCTGACCGCCACCGGAGGTCAGCGCACATACCTGAGCTTCAGCATCGGACCACAATGGGAACTAGGATTCTAGTCCCTCCAAAGGGGGAACCAATGGGACCGTGGCGGGACATTCAAACCCGCCAATGGGACCAGGGGTGGCCCCCTGGCCGTGTATATAGTTGGCCTGCCGGCTGTTAGTCTTTAGTCTTGTTGTGTACCAGTAAAGCTATACTGATCGATACATCAGTCTCCATGCTTTCTTTATGCGTCTAACCCACTACACTTCAATGCCCATGATATAAACAGAGCCCCATGCCTCAAAGAAAGAAAGGTCCAGCCCAACAGCTTACTTGACAATGAAGCCGTAGTGGTGCATAGGGAAATCCATTGCACTGTTGGGGCCTGATTTCTGGTGTTCCACCGGGTGCACCAATCAGAGCCATAACCAATGTTCCCTCCAAGCTGTGCAATCTTGTGAGCAAGAATTCTACTTTGTGAGCGACTGGCATTGAAGTGGTGAGCCAGCGATCTGGCTACTGCATAAAATAGTTTGCTCTGGAGCCCTCCTTCCTGAGCTAAGACAAAAATGTGTGAGCCGGAGGCTAAAAAACTGTGAGCTAGCTCACACTAACTCAGCTTAGAGGGAACACTGGCCATAACTAGCTAATTTTGCAACTGAGGCAAGAAATCACCCCACACTTTCATAGTAGTGATTTCAGTAAAAAGGTAAATGCATAAATAACAAGAGGAATAATAACACAGTGTTTATATACAGTCTTCATATCCTTTTTCTGCTTTGTGTGCTGCAGGCAAGTGAAGCGCTTTCATCTCTGGCACTAGCAGTATCCTAGGGATACTTTTTTCCAGTTGCTCAGCAAACCCCTAGGGAATGGTTCCTCAAAATGTTACCTTAGCAGTAGAACAAGGATGCATCCCCAGTACTGTCTGAGGTATCTTATCCTTTTTGGTTGTCTAACTAAAAAAGAGCTACGTTTCCCTCAAGTGTTCCTTGGGATATCTGAACAACTGGTTCACGGGTCATCTGAGGGAAGGATGGCTCCTTCCTTTGATACAATCGCCCTCTAAGATCTGTTGCAAATGGTGGAGGGAGAAAAAGTGGATTTAGCTCTCCTGCATGCAGTGCAGGCATATGTGTGTTTAGTCAGGAGCAGTTTATCTTTAAGGACAAAAGAGGAAGTCAAGGCAAACGTCTTAACATCTGGAATGTGTCTTACGAAGTGGGCCCTGACTCACGAAAGCTTAGGGTGGAATAAATTTTGTCAGTCTTTAAGGTACCCCGGACTCCTTGTTTAATGTTGCTGCTACAGACTGATAGAGCCCTTCCTCTGGAAACAGCCTGTGCCTGTAATAACATCAATGGCCCATAGATGGCAGCACACCCTTAGATTTCGAGCAAAACTGTCAAAGAAGGACTAGAGGAGATGCTGGTTCGTTCCCTAGGTCAGCGGCATGCAAACAACTTGAGGCCGCAGTGGGCCGATCAGGATGATTTTTAGTGGATTCACTCTTTTTTAAAAAGGGAAATGTGATAGAAATCTATGCTTTGTTTTCGTATGCATCTTAAAAAGACGGAACTCTGTTTAATAATACAGACCCCCCCCCCGCTTTAACTGAAGAGGCAGGGATGCCGTTTTCAGTGAGGCTGTTTTCAGCGGAGGCTGAGTTTTATAGTTGGAGGGCGTGTGATAGGGCGCTCAGTGTGGTGTGCACAGTTCCCCCTTTTCTGGTTTATCCTCACTACAGCCGTGTGTGGCGAGCAAGACTGAGAGAGTAGGACGGGCCCCAGATCACCCAGTGAGCTTCATCATGCTATGGGGATTTGAACTCAGCTCTCTGAGATCCTTTCAGGGTAATTCTAGAGGGGAAGCCGTGGAACTCGATTGCAGCAAAACAGAACAGCAGCCCATTGGCACCATGACGACCAGCAATATAGTATCTGAAGGAGTGAGCCCTGACTCGCGACAGATCATGTTGGAATACATGTTGCGTGGGGACCCCTTGCCATGACAAATAAATAAATAAATAAATAAATAAATAAATATGAGGTTACTTTCCTGCTGTCTGCATTGGAGCTCCTTAGGCCTCAGAACTGGGCAAAGTAGCTGAGCACCGGATGCCCCTCCTTTCCTCCTCAGAACAGCCCTGTGCCTTCCTCTCTGGTGTCGTGCTGCTCGCCTTTCATTCCCCTCCCTGGCCTTTCTCCAGCCTGACCATCCACCCCTTCCCATTCACCCAGTACACCTGAGTCTGGCCCAGCCTTGCCTGTGTCCCTGGTCCAGGCCTCCCTCTTCAGCTACCTCCTGGCTGGAGTCCCGTGGCTTCTCTTGTCTGCCTCAGGCAAGCAGTTTGTTCCCTGGTGCCTTCCCCTCCCTCCAGTGGCCACGGACCAGGTAAGTCCACACGATCCATCAAATCCACCGGTACCAAACCAATCAGAAGCAACCATAAGATAGCCACACAAACAAACCCCAGGTGAACGGATCGTAAAAAATGAATGCAGCAAATTCATGAAGCGGCAAACAAAGCAACAAACAGTAAAACCATCAAAGTGTAAAAGTGGCCTATTGACTGAGAAACCTGTCTGAAGCGGTGCTCCCAGGGTCGGTTGCATCATGTGAGGCTGTTCTGTCCTTATTGGGGACAGATGTGCACAAGGTGAGGAAGCTTTCATCCTGCAGACAGTAGCCCTGGCTTTGGGTGAGCCACCGGCAGCTGCTGCCATCTGCCACCAATGTTTGGGGGTGGAGCTTTGGGAGGGTGGGGTTTGGGGAAGGGAGGGACCTTAGTGGGGTGTAATGTCATAGAAGCCACCCTCCAAAGCAGCCATTTCCTCCAGAGGAACTCACCTTGGCCATCTGGACAGATGTGCACAAGGTGAGGAAACTTTCATCCTGCAGACAGTAGCCCTGGCTTTGGGTGAGCCACCGGCAGCTGCTGCCATCTGCCACCAATGTTTGGGGGTGGAGCTTTGGGAGGGTGGGGTTTGGGGAAGGGAGGGACCTTAGTGGGGTGTAATGTCATAGAAGGCCATTTCCTCCAGAGGAACTCGCCTTGGCCATCTGGAGTGCCATTGTAATAGCGGGAGATCTTCAGGTGCCACCTGGAGGTTGGCAGCCCTAGCTCCGGCAGCTGCCCCACCTCAGGGTATACTGATGCTGGTATCCTCAGAGGACCCAGTTTTATATAAATTGTTGAGGCAATATGGAGCTATACTCTGGTAATGTCTGAATCAAGCAAATGGCTGAATTGCATTCTGGAATGCTGGGGGGGAACAGTAGACGAGGTGGGGGTGGGGAGAAGTGTGGTTGTGAATGAGGAGAAGAAAGTCGCTGCAATGGAAGGGCCCAATGACCCCCTCTGCTGAGTGGCCAGTAAAGATTCC
>NW_015164289.1:0-586 GCF_001447785.1 Gekko japonicus
TACCAGTGCCTTAAGAAGGGTCCTGGGAGTGGAACAGCCCAAAATGTGCATGTGCCAACCCTCCAGGAGAAACCCAATGTTAGGGGGTTTCATCTCCAAACCCCAGGAGTCAGCTAGAGGGGTCTCACTGCCCCTCAAGAAAGGCATAGGGAAGTCAGTGAGTGATGGCAGCTACTGAAGAGTGACAGAAGCCCACCAAGGAGGTGGGAAGGCGAAGTGGGGCTCATGAGCCACAAACCGGCTACTCAGTCCCCCAGGGCTGAGGATGGGCACCTGTTTTGCCACAGTGGAAGACTGAATTCTGTAACACTTCAGCAACAACCATCTATACTTTGTGCCAATAGCACTGATTGACCTCTGATCCATGTGTTTATCCGGTTGAAGATTAATTTTACTTTTTATTTTTAGATTCTAATCTGAGCATGAGTAAAAGATTTAAAAAGGGTGCTAGCAAGTACAAGAGACAGAGACTTGAAAATGCTATGGTAATGAAATTAAGACCAATCACTGCTTTCGTGACTCAACCACTCATTGAAGCAACAAAAGCCAGCAGTGAAGCTATCCGCCTGAGCCAACTACTAGCATG
>NW_015164289.1:3505-19391 GCF_001447785.1 Gekko japonicus
GGCGGCGGCAGAGGGGGGGAGGGCCGGGGATGCCCACACACACACTCCACCCGTGTCTCCAGGCCCCGCCGGGAGTTTGGCATCTGTGCTCGCCTAGAGCACAGGCCAACCTCGGGCCGGCCCTGCCTGTATGTGAGACAAAGCCATAGGCTTACAGAAGAGCACTCTCTGTCTCATACAGACCTTTATCAAATTATATACAAGGAAAAAATTCAGATGGCCTTTCCTAATGAGGAAGCAATCTTGCGGCTATTTCTTAGCTTTATGGTCACTAACTGTTCGGGAGAGAGGAGTTTTTCAAGACTCAAAAGAAATAAAAATGAATTAAGGAGCAAGATGTCTCAAGAGAGGTTGTCCGCACTGAGTATTCTGTACACTGAAAGTGACAGACAAACAAATTTTGATGAAGTTTTAGATGATTTTGCTATGAGGAAGGCTATAAAATCGGGAGAGAGGAGTTTTTCAAGACTCAAAATAATTAAAAATGAATTAAGGGCTACGATGTCTCAAGAGAGGTTGTCCGCACTGAGTATTCTGTACACTGAAAGTGACAGACAAACAAATTTTGATGAAGTTTTAGATGATTTTGCTATGAGGAAGGCTATAAAAAACCATTTTTAGTCTTACTGTATTTGATGGTTGCAGTTTACTTCTTAATATGTATTTTAAAACTGACTGTTTAATGACAACATAAAGTAGATTCTATAAGTGCCACACTGTCAGGTAATCATGATCATATTATTTACACTTCCCAGGCAATATAATTTGTAAACTCAAGGTTGCTTTTTTTTTTAAGAATAACATTACAACTTCATTTTCCTAAAAATTAATGCTTACTCCACAAAAGGTTTACAAAGTTCAGTTACTGCAAAAGTTTTTCAGTGTTAATTTTAACACTTATGCATTTTTTCCCAATCACTATGGTATTTAACAATAACATCTTATGTCCTTTAGAGGAGAAATTGTGAATTCCAGAATTTTAAATACCCGTCATCATCCTTGGCTTCACTCAATTTTGTTTATAACACTCTTCCATTTTCTTCTAGTCGGGACGGTGGGGGATTGGGAGGGGCCTCACAAGTGGAGTAGCCTAGGGCCTCTCTTCATCTAAATCCGGCCCTGGTGAAGGCAACCCCCCTCTTCCCCCTATTCTCAGGCTCTTCCTCGGGTGAAACCTACAAAAAGGACACAATGGAGAGTGCTGCAAGCCCATCTCAGCAGCGATGGTGCCTGACAAGCCATTAATTTCACAAACCAAACAACAACCTAGGTAACTGCTCCTATCACTAGGACTTATTAATTTAAGGAGGATTGATAAAGACTTGACAATGAAGACTTGAATTAGCTACTGATTGCAGAATAATAATTTCAGCTGAAAATCCAATGAAAGTGATTTTAAAAGGCTGAAAAGATCAAAGGTATTTTATTAAAATCTATGTTTTGGGGAGATTCGGGTATAATGTTTGATGAATTTTCAGAAACTTTTGATCAACATGGTTCACTCTGGGATATGCTAATCAGGGCTCAGCTTGTGTAGGCACATTTGTTTTGTATCCATTTAACTGTCACGGTTGGCCAATCTTCTCTCTCCCAAGAATCCTGAAAACTGTAGCTAGTGAACATGGTAATGACTTTCTGTGAGAGGTTCCTGGCATCTTCCCAGAAGTCCCCAGTGCTCCCTGGTTAGAGGGAATGACAATTAAACCAGTTCAAATATATTGTATGGACATGCTCTGTGTCCCCCTCTTGAAGGGAAATTTGTACTGCACTCAGAGAAACAGCAAACATTGAGAAAAACAGGAGGTGCACTTGCCAGAAAACAGATAATCTAATATTTGGCTTCCATCACCAACTTTCACACAGTAACTGTATCCTCCTCCCTTTACAGTCTAAACAATTCCTACCATAGCTTTATTTGTGCCTACTTTCCATCCAAGGAGATCAGGGTGACATACATGCCTCTCCCGTCCTCATTTTTATCCCCAAGCAATTTTGTGAGGGAGATTAGGCTGAGGGGCAGCGACCAAGGTTACCCAGCAATTTTCATTGGCAAAGTGGGGATCTGAACTCAGATCTCCAAAATTCTATTTTGACACTTTAACCATTATACCACAGTGGCTGTCACAGGGAAAGGATCTGAAAAAGAAGCCGGGCAGATAGCTAGTAAATGTTCATCTCATTCTTCAGGGTGACATTTATTTAGTTGGTGGACAGAAAAAAATCCAACAAAGATAGCACCAAGTTGGATGGCACAATCAGCTCTGATGAGTGCCTGCACAAGCTAGTAGGACAGAGAGATTCTATATTGCTTCTGTATACTAAGTTCCTGTGCTGCTAAATATGCAGCCTTAACAAACCAGTACTAAATTAGTGCCAAACCAGTACCAAGTGAGCAGAACACTAGCCCTTTAAGAAAAGCAGCAGGACTCATGCCCAGGCACTGCTGCTTACACAGAAAAGTAAATGCAAAAGCACCAGCAGCCCAGTTTCCAAAGGTCAGAGCTGGCTCTGGCACCAGCATGCTGGCTCAGTACAAAGGCTTTTGTCACCCTCTCTAAACCCAGGAGCCCACATCTTCGGCCTCCCTTTCTTCTGTGCATCTCCTTGTCTCCCACTCCTCTGCCCACTGCCACTCAGCATGGCAATAATACCAGAAAATGTGCCATTGCTTCTAGCAAATACCCAAAATTGATGGTACCACACCAAACATCACAGTCTATAGTAAAATCATTTTTAAAAGTTTTGCCAAATTCTAGAGTGTCACAGTCACTTTTGGGTATTCACTGGAAGTGATGTCACAGGATAGGTGTGATGCCAATCCCCTCTTCCCACCTCATCACTCTCCCATTGATTGGTGAATGGATTTCATATGATTCCCTTGACCAGGCCTATAAATCTTTCCTTAGTTGGCACCAGGCATACTCTGATTTTCTTCCCCATGGTTGAAGATTACTTTAATCCCTAGGACAGCCTCTCCTTCCCCTGTATCATTAAGAAAAAGTGCATATGACTCTTTGTAGAGAAAGGCTTGCCTAAAGAGTTCCACACAGACAAGAATGAGACTAAGGAGATGCAGACAAGTGGCCAGGCACTGGACAAGAAGTAAGGAGGCAAGGGGGGGGGGTTGGGGCAGCTGAACATGGCACAGCAATACCCCATTCTCCTTAATGGATCAGCCCCCCTGAATCCAAGATGATCTTCTTTAGTGCATTTAAGATGGCATCCTAAGATATTTTCTTGGGAACAAGCCCCGCCAAATAACACAAGACTTACTTTGCAGTAGATCTGCTTAAGATTGCTCTCCTTGTCTTGCATCTCATCAGCTTCAGAAAGCCAAACAATATTCTTCACTCTCTCTCTTTCTCTCTCTGTCTCTCCAGGAGGTCCTATTCAGTTACAGTGAACTCTTAATATTAAAAATGAAACTGCTGTATGGGTTCCTGCAGAACAACTTCTAGATATTAATTGCCAGTGACTACTGACACTAATTATTTGCAAAGCACTCCCAATTAATGAAAACCAACTCCCACATTTAAGCTTCAGTTTTAAATAATGGATGCAGAGAAACATAAAAGTTATACTATTTAATCACAGAAAATGAAAGAAAAACAAAAGAAAGTCTATTCACTTTTACACAAAACACACATTTCACAAGGAGAAAAGGAAACATTTCTTTTTGCTAGATTTGTACTCCAAGGTCATAAAGACAGTTCATACAATGGTACAACAGGTTCTGGGTTCAGTTCCAATTTGCGTTCATAACTAGCAGTCTCCAGAATCTGTTTCAGAGGCAATTTTTTGTTCTGGAGCATGATTCTGCCATACAATGCACTGAGGCAGTTTTGTTTGACATCAGTTAAGAAGAGTACTTCTGAATGTATCTTCTCACCTTCTGTCATGCTTAGCAACAAGGAGATAGTGTTGTGGATCTAAACAACATGGATCTGGAGTAAGACCAGCATTTTAAATGATCTTTATATTTGTATATTCCCCTTTAGACTGGAGCAACTGAGAACAATGTACCTCTGTTGATTTCTTTACTGCAGTAATACCTGGAAAGGCTTCATAGTATAATAATGGAAAGTAAGAGACAATGGGGCCTTAAAAAAAAACCCGAGGCAAAACATCCTTGACATTTTACGAAATATATTGCTCTCCAAGGGGGACAGAGAAGGGTATAGACTGCAGCTTATATTATGTTATAATGTAGCTCAAGAGAAAAGGCGCTTTCTGCATCTATCAAGCTTGCCAGAATGGTGAAGAGATTTTCTACTTATGCGACAAAGTGTCCTCAAAAACAAAAACGCTGATTTCAAAAAGAGAGAGTGTGCTTCTGCTGTGGGAAAACAGCAGCATCTGTTTCAGAATGTCATTTTTTATATTTAGCAGCAGCACATCTTCACGGATCAGGCACAGTCAGCTAATCCAGAAACCCGCCTCCAGTTGCCTCCTACAAGTTAATACCAACTGATGCTGCTGCTCATTTTGCCTTCTCCTCTCTATCCAGTAGGCACCTCTCACTAATGCATTATGCTAATGGATCCCAACACCACCTACACTTGCAAGATGCTGTAAATCTGACCTGCTCACACTGTCAGATCTAACTGTGCTTAAGAGCAGAGCTCTGCCAAAACCTTCAGCATCCAAAATGCAATTCTGCTGGTTGATCGCCTCTCTATCCCATCCCCATACGAATGCTTTTGTTTTTCTGGGTCATAAGATATAGCCTGCATCCTCTGCTACAGATGTACTAAAATGGAACATATAATAAAATCAGGGAGGTCACTGAAGCGTGCTGTCTAGTGCCAGCCTCGACCTATTTGCACAGAGTTTTTCTTGGACTGTTCAATTTCAGTCTGCTAGCTATGTTTCTTATCAGATGTTCAAAGAGGGCAAATACAGAACGCCAGGGAACATTATAGCTTGCCTTGTGCAGCAGTCACTGCATGATTCCTTCAAGACAAAAGCTATAAAGATTGTATTAATTGCAAATATAGTTCAGCAGCAGCAGTGTGTTATTTCATGAATATAGCATTAGTTAAATTTTTGTTCTAGCTCATTCCCCATTTATGATTATATGGAGTGCTGCACAGAACAGCATGACATGCATAACAACTCAGATACAGTAAGTGAGAAATTACACAATCTACTACCATAAGTTATAGTGCCTAAGTAAGACCTTCTGAAGGTGCTGCCTTGCAAACAAGTGAGATCAAACTTGCCTGTACCAATGCATTATCTGTTTATGGTCCCAACTGGTGGAGCAGCCTGCCTGACAAGGTCAGGAAGGATCCCACACATCTGTAGTTTTTTTATGTTTGGAGGATTTCTAAATGCAATTTTAATGTATTGCTATTTTTTATTTATCACATTTTTTAAAAGTTTGTAATCACCTTGAATCTCTGAGATTATTTACCTTACTGCACTTTTCTATTCTATTCAGTCAATCCTAAAAGAAATCAACCCTGACTGTTCCCTGGAAGGCCAGATACTGAAGCTGAAGCTCAAATGCTTTAGCCACCAAATGAGAAGGAAGCATTCACTGGAGAAGACCCTGATGCTGGGAAAGACTGAAGGTAAAAGAAGAAGGAGATGGCAAAGGATGAGATGGTTTGACAGTGTTATCGATGCAATGATCATGAAGTTAAGCAAACTCAGGAGCATGACAGAAGACAGGAGGGCCTGGTGTGATGTGGTCCATGGGGTCGCGAAGAGTTGGATTCAACTGCGCGACTGAACAACAACAACATTTTCCTATTAATGTATGGAAATATATGCTTACTCTAAGGTCAATTTTGATCTCAGAGTGATAAAAGGGAAAGGGGTAGTACTTCCCACCTGGATGAATAAGGCATAGTGACTCTGTGTCTGAAAATGGCACATCAGATACAGGTTCCAACTTCAAGTTAAGTGTTTACCCTTTCTCTACATCATTAAAACTGACAGCAGACCAAAAGTAGTATAGTGGACAATTCAAGGGTTCAAATGATTGTCTATTGATTATTGCTGACTTCCAGGAATCTTTGGTGAACTGTTAACCACTAAGCAGAGTTGTAGAAACAGGTATTTTAAATCAAATTTAATTGTCATACAAATAAAGAGAGCCAGTTTGGTGTAGTGGTTAAGTGTGCGGACTCTAATCTGGGAGAACCGGGTTTGATTCCCCACTCCTCCACTTGCACCTGGATGGATGGCCTTGGGCAAGCCGTAGCTCTGATAAGAGCTGTTCTTGAAAAAAGAGCAGTTTCTGTCAGAGCTCTCTCAGCCCCACCTACCTCACAGGGTGTCTGTTATGGGGAGGGGAAGGGAAAGGAGTTTGTAAGCTGCTCTGAGACACCTTTGGGTAGTGAAGGGCGGGGTATAAATCCAATCTCTTCTCTCTTCTTCTTTAACTGGGCCAGGTGTTCTTACCTCACCCTTTTAATTGGACTGATATGAACCATCCCAGCTAGACCTGTAATAAGTGCAGATCGATGTTCTAGCCTTTGCTTAAAAGAATGAGGTTAAAAGTTCACAGCAATTTATGACTTTTAGCAACTTTAAATGAGGAAAAATCAACTAGGCTTCTCTTTCCTTAAGTTTAGAATGCTTTAACATATCAATATTGAACTACTGGAGTCTATAAACAATATCAATATATAGATTTGCCTTTTTCACCGTATTTTAAAAAAGGAAAAGACTTTGTTTGTATAGACACTTAAATGAACTGAATTGGTGTGATGCCAGTGAAAAGGATTTTAATTGAAATAACAAGAAGCACCACAAAAATTAATTGTCAAAGTTAAAGATTTAAGTGGTGTTCTTTACTTCAAAGGATCTAGAAATAATTGGTCAAGATGTTTTTAGAAAAGCCTAATTGGGGTGAACCAAAGGATAGGTGTACACTATAAGAGAAGAAGATCTGTTGTGTGTTTTTAAGACTTTATATTTTGTTTAAAGCTGAATATTTACTAAGATTACGTTATAAGGTATTTATAAGAACACCAACAAGTTGAATTATTTTAAGCTTTGCTATAGAAAGCTATTAAGCTAAAGACAAAAAGATGCTTGCTTAAAGAGAGACCATTATATACTTAAAACTAACCTGGCAAAGATCCATAAGCTACTTATAAGCAGAAAAGTTAAAAGATGAAGTCATAGAAATAAATCATGCATACCTGGAAGCCAATTAAAAAGTATAACATTTGGGATTTCCGGTCGGGGCTCGCCAAGAGCAGATGCTTGTAACAGCAGCTGCTCATCTGCTGAATTTTCCCACAGCTTTCTAGGGAAATTCTTACACCCTTAGAGGTACTCCCTCGGAGGGGGAGACCGAAAGCAAGAAGCTTGCTCCAAAACCCAAAATACAATGGAAACCTTCTTGGTGAATTTGGGACTGTTTCTATGCAGAAGGCAGAGGAGGGACACTCGACTAGATGCCGAGCACAAGAGAAACTCTACAGGACTGACGGAGTCTTTAAAATACAGAAAATGAAAGCTCCAACTACAGGACCATTGAGTAAACTAATATTACCCCAAGCCAGTATAAAGGGAAAAGAAGGAAGGGAAGGGTTTCCCTTTAAAGTGGCCATTAGCGGGATGACTAGGCAAATTTAAAAATAAAGAGGGTAACAATAAGAGGTAAAAGCATTTAAAACATTCAGAGATTAGATATGTTACAGCCTTCTTTCTCTTTTGGTGGTTTACGTTTAAGGTAACGTTCCAGAGAAAACTTCGGAGAAAGGACGAGGGGAAGGAAAAGTGAAACCACGACACCATGAAACCTGAGACGAGCAAGGAAGAGGGCATGATACAACAAAGGAGGAGAGAGAAGGAGACGCGATGCGATAAAGGGAACGGAAGTGCAGCAGAAAGAGAAAGAGGAATGACAGGAGAAGAGACATATGAAATAAAGACAGCCAGACTGTGAAATTTAAACAAAAAACAAGACATAGCAACTAGACATTACTTTAACTAATACTGCTTTATAACATAAGAACAAACTTTGTGATAGGAATATAAAGAAAGGAGATGAAGAGTGTCAATTTATACTAGAAAAGCACTATAGAATCATAGTACTAAATAATAACAATGGCTAGTGGTTCCAGAAAATCATCCCTAACCTCACCAGGACAAACAAGTGCCCAAACACAACTCAAATTTAACACTACAAATGTGGCACAGATGTCAATAAAAGACTTAAAAATGCTCATACAAGAATGTATGGCACAAGCTATTAAAAATACAGTAGATACAACACTGTCAGAACTAGTTAGGAAAGAAATTGAACCAATACAAACAAAAATGGGAGAAATGGTTAAAAAAGAATTAGAACCTATACAAACAAAAATAGAAAACATAGCACAACAGATTACAATTGAAACAGAAGACATAAAAAAACAAATAACCGAAAATAAGCAAGAGATACTAAAAATTGCCTTAGCATGTAATAATACAGAAGACAAACTACAAGATGTAGATCAAGAGGTACAAGAAGTAAAACAAAAAGTGGACAGAATGGAAGATACACCGATGAATTTGGAAATGTACAAAGCCTCCTTGGTCTTAAGGTGCCAAAATATCCCTGAAACTCTAGAGAAAAGTTTGAAAGAGGACTTAATACAGAACTTATCAGAACAACTGAATATAGGAAACTATGAAGAGCTGGAACATGAAATAGAAGCTATCTTTAGGAAAAGTACCTCTTATGCAAGCAGAAATAGAATACCTAGGGAGGTTCACATTAAATTTAACAGAAGATACATGAGAGATAAAGTACTGAAAGCCTCAAATGACACTAAAATGATTATACAAGATAAAGAGATAAAAATGGGGGTCCCGTGTGGCCGCGGATGGAAGCAGACGCAGGCTGAGTGAGCTCCTGCCTCTACCCTCCTAAAATCGACTATACATTGGACTATCCACCTGAAAATCGTGCTACAAAGGGATGGGAGGAGCATCTAAAGGGAAATCGAAAAGACATCAGTTACCGGAGTCCTCGGTGAAGACTTATTTTACAAGAACAGAGGCAACTAAAACTGCAGAATTACCAGAACAAAGGGGGCTCAACATGGCGACAGGCAACTCAACACCAGCTTCAAGAGCTACGGACGAAGACACTCCAATTACAAGGAAAGATCTTGTGGAGATGAAAGACAACCTTCTAAAATCCCTTTCAAAGATGGTAACGACTTTGATTCAACCTTTACAATCCCAGATCACTGAATTACAAAAGGACTTAAGCGTCACTTCTACTCTGGCTGAAAACAATGCTGAACTCACCCTCACTCTCCAAGAAGACATGAAAACAATCAGAGCCACTGAAAAGCAAACGAATGCCTGGATAACGGCCCTGGAACACCGTTCTGAAACTGAGAGGGCTGACTGAGAGGGAGGAACAAGGAAGAGACATGGAGCAGTTTATCTCAGAATGGCTGGCATCGGAACTCAAGTTGGAGGACGGTAAGCAGCCTTTCATTGTTAAAGCCTTCAGAATGGGCCCCCTGACCACTGCAAGGAGAAACCGCCCCAGAGACATTCTAGTATAGTTTTTATACCCTAAAACCAGAGACAGGGTCCTCAGGAAGGTGAGAATTCGGGGGTCACTACAGTTTAAAGATGATAAAATCCAAGTTTTGTTGGATCTGTCGGTGGAAACCCTTGATAAACGCAGAAACCACTAAGTTTTCGCTACGAAACTTTTCAAAGCTGGCATCCATTTCCGTTGGAGCCCTGCGTCAGATATCCAAGTTTTCAGGAATGGCCAACAGCATCAAGCAACTGATATTCCCTCTGGCAAAGGTCTTCTCAGTGCATTGAACCTCCAACTCACATCGGAGGAAGAGCAAGCCCTTTTGAACACTTGAAGAGTCCCTGTTCCTTTAGAACCGACTTACTGTCTTTGCTTCACGCCAGCAATCTTTACAGGGAATGTATACTGACGTTAATTGAATCTAACACCTCTCCAATACCTGGATTCATGCTGTTTGCACTGACCATGGACTGCTTATTCACTCATCTCATATGATGGTAATACTACTGTCCTATAATTTTTTTTTTTTAAATGTGGTCAGGTCTCAATTTTTGAAATATTGTAGACGGATGGTCTTAATCAGTCATGGATGTTAATAATATTATTTCTATTAACAGGTAAAAAATAATAAAGAGATAAAAATTTTAAAGGATGTGCCATGGAGGGTTAGGGGGAAAAGGCAACGGTACTCTGTATTAACCAATCGGTTACAGTCAAATGGAATTTCATATAGATGGTTATTTCCAGAAGTAATATTATTCAACTACCAAGGCAGAAGGCATAAAATTGATTCTATATTTAAAGTAAAAGAATTTCTGGAAAGGTTTGAAGGAAACTTAGGATGGCAAGGAGAAGAACAGGAGAGTGAAAATGAGGAAGAAACAAATGACCCAAAAGCAAAAAAAGCTAAAAAGAAAGGACAGGCTAAAGGGAAAAAAAGAACAAACTTCACCCCCTCAAAAATACAAGATACCAATACAGAGAAAAGACAAGAAGAAATGTAAATAAAATGGAGACAATGAATAAACCCAAGATACTCTTGGTCAACGTGAATGGACTTAATAGGCCCCCAAAAAGAAATAGACCATTTCACCAAATGAACAAACTTAAACCAGATGTATACAAGTTATATCTGGTTTGTTCATTTGGTGAAACAAGAAACTCACATTAAGAAAAAGGATACAAAGTATTTAACAGCAAAAAAAATTGGAAAGGTATTTTTTGCTGCTGACTTAAAAAAGAAAAAGGGTGTCAAAGAATGCTTATCTCCAGAGCTCAAATGATGGAAGAATCATTGCCGTTACCATCACAAGACAGAGTAAAAGGACGTTAATTGTAAATATCTATGCCCCCAACCAAAACCAAGGAAATTTTTAAAAATAATTTCAAGAAACACTGGCTAAAGAAAAAATTGATGAGATATGTATTTTAGGGGACTACAATGCAGTATTTGATGTAGAAATGGACCTTAACAAGAACTTTTTTTGAATTAGCAGATGAACAAAGTATAATAGATGCATGGCGAGTTAGAAACTATAATAAGAAGGATTTTACTTACTATTCAGCTAGGCATAATTCTTGGTCATGGATAGACATGATATGGATATCAACATCAATGGTCAATGAAATAATGGAAATGGAAATGGAGATACTACCAAATACATTTGCAGATCACAGTCCACTATTGCTAACGCTTCAGGGAATACGTAAAAAGATAAGATGGTCTATGAATAAAAATTTACTACATGACCAATGGAAATATATCAAATGTCGATAGAGCAAATGTAGTTACCCTTTAAAAAACTGTTCCAAAGTATAACAAAAACAGAAAAACTTCCAGACTCATGGAACCATGCGCTGGCCTTAATACATAAGCCTTACTCAGATGAAAAAAATATCAAAAATTATACACCTATATCTTTACTAAATACAGACTATAAAATATTTGCAACCATAATAGCTACAAGACTGAAAAAACTATTTGGACAAATTATTCACCAAGACCAGGCAGGACTTTTACCAAAAAGACAAATTAACAATAATATGCAGATAATTCTTAATATATTAGAATATTATGAGTTACACCCAGAAAAACAAATGGCACTAATGTTTCTTGATGCTGAAAAAGCCTTTGACAATGTAAATTGGGAATTCTTACTACAAAAATTAGCAGCCTAGGACTGTGGCCCACAATTCTACGCAAATATTAAAGCAATATATACTGAACAGTGGGCAAAAGTAATAGTGAACGGAGATATGACCCAAAACATTAAAATACAAAAAGGTACAAGACAAAGATGTCCATTATCTCCATTGCTATTTATATTTACACTAGAAAAATTAAATGATTTAGTCAGAGGCAATACAAAGATAAAAGGACTAAAGGTAAAAGAAGAAGAATTTAAATTACAAGCCTTTGCAGATGATTTGGTCTTTATATTAGAAGACCCAATTACCTCTATACCTTGTCTGATAGAGACAATACAAGAATATGGACAAGTGGCAAGGTTAAAAATTAATAATAAAAAAACAAATATACTAACAAAAAATTGTACACAGGACCAAAGGAACAAATACAAAAAAACTCTATGATGGAAATAGTTTAAAAAGTGAAATATTTAGGTATAATAAATCCTCTTTTTTTACCCTTTATTGCCTGGAATTGTTTGTTTCACTGTGTGATTTATTGGCTAGCCACACAAGTCAAAGAACCTTAGCACTCTCAGGGCTTTGCTTTCAGTAGCATCCTGCAAGGTTTCAATGCTGTTTCACATCCAAGGAAACAAATCTCAGACCAGAACCCCATTTTACTGCTGCAATTATAACCAGGAGGAACTGACAAGGTAGAGAAGTATGAAGAAAGCCTCAAAGAGAGGGACATATGGAAGACAGAAACAGGGAAGCAGGAACTTTTAGCCACAACACTGTTTCAAAGTACTCCAACTCTGATGGCCTACTTTTCTTTCTGGCTGGAGAAAGCAGTTACTATTTTCTCCTTTGCAGATAGTAATATATTCTCTGCATTGGCTGGGATTAATCTCAAGGATGATTCAGCACCATTCATAATAATCAAGATACTAATTGCATCACAGCACTATTTTTATTATCCTTCTTATAGGAAATTATTCTTATTGTCCTTCTTATGGGAAGGGTTTTTCTCTATCAAGAAACCCTCTTATGAACCTCAGTAGTTAATATGACAGACAGGATCCAGTATCACAATGGTGTTAAAAGAACACTGCTATTGTTCTTGGAACAGATAACAGAGGCACCTATCGAACCTAGGGACTAACAGCATCAGAAATGTCTTAGTTCTGCCTATGCTTCTATTGCCACATTACTGGAATGTAAGGATTTGAAGATAAACAAGAGTTAAACTCAAGCCACCAAAATAAAGACGTATCTTCTCAATAAAGAACAACACATATGTAAAGTATTAGTAAATTCAGTAGTGCTTTTGATATTTGAAAAAGGATGTAATTCTTTACCTGGGTAGTTTTTGCTCTTCTGCCATGCATACTGTTGCTATGGCTCATTTTTTGGTGAGTGAACCCTTCAGACAGGCAATGAGATTTCCTGCAGGGGAGTGTGTTATAATTATTATAAGAAGGAACATTCTCCACTGTGGCAGGTGAAGTTTTGTGGTTCCCAATATCTGGGCTATGAGATACGAAATTCTGACAGTACCCTCCCAGCATGTTTCGTGGGCCACCATTTGTTGTAGCAGCTGTGTTTTGAGGAGAATACAAATCACTCATGGAATTGGCACGCTGGCAGGTGACCAACTGTTGATGACTATTGCTGGCCTCTCTTTCTCGATTCTCTTCACCATCCTTTTCCTCAGCAGAGCCCAAGATTTCTTCATTGCTTGTTAAGTGTTCTTGACTGAGATCAGAAAGTGAAAATTCCAAGCTGTCCTCCCGCCAGATATCTGCAGATTTTGAACGTTTTTTCTTGAAGCTCATAGGCTCCAAGAAAGTGGTCCCATTTGTTGAGTATGGATGTTGCCTGTTACCTCCTTCAGCCAAATATCCATCAGCATAAAGTCTGCCTTCTTCGGAATTAGGCATACTCTGTATGGATGCTGCCATGTGAACTGTGCTACTATTCATGCTGTGAGTGACAGAAGAATCTGTATGGTAAGAAACTGGCCTTAAACCCATGTCCACTCTGTCTACCCAGATTGGGCTTCCAAAATCATCCAAGTTGCCTTCTTGGGTAAAAGGTTCCAAGCCATTTTCAGCTAATGACTGAGGGATACTGGGAGTACTACTAGATCGAGTGCTTACTTCTGAGTTTCTGTGAATAATTTTTCCTGAAGAAGCATGTCTGGTCCGTCGAGATGCTTTGTTTGAAAGGCGAAGTGAGCGTGATGTATGTTTTCGTCCCAGGCTGGCATGTTTCTCTCCATAGAACGGATGTTCTACATTTTGACTCTCTGCATTGCCCATGGTTTTAATGGCTGCAATAACAAGAAAACCCATGTTACAAATGCAATTTTTACAAACTCTAGCCCTTCTATGTTTCTTCGTATCTATATACTTGAAGCTGCTGACAAGAAAGTGTGGTTCTCTAACAACAGTATCATCTTATAAGCAATATATAGGCCATCATCTTCTCTTACACATCAACGCAGAAAACAGGGAATGAATTAAGACCAATGTAGGGTTACGGATAAATCCTGAGATACAGCCCAATGGATGAACGGGCCTATATATGTTCACAGTGTTACAGACTGCTTTTCTATGTACAAGTCATTCCTTGCCAAACAAGTGACCAAGGAATGAATTTGTTTACGGAAAGATGTCTTTGAGTGTTCACATGTATGACTATGCACATGTCATCTCCACTGTGCTACTGTGCGAAATTCAAAAGCAAAGTAAGTTGAAATCAATAAATATTTCAACCATATAGATTGCACAGAAGATCCAATTTATCATCACAATAGATTATACCAATATGTGCAATACTGAGATAAACTGTCCTTAAGATAAATAATGAAAATAACCCTGTCCAGATAATTTTTGTTTCTCTATAAGAAAAGAAGGACCAAAAAAAGATATGCAAGATATATGCCACTCCTCCCTCCTCTTACAGCCCCATGCATGGCTTCCAAACAATGGCAAGGAATATTGGAGCCTGCCTCCCACTGGCACTGCTCTCCTTAGGCCGCCACTGGCTGATGACATTGTCAGCCTCATTGGGGCTCCATGCTGTGGCCCCCACCAGCTCCCTCTCTCCCAACTCTGGCTCCGACAGCAGCTGTGGCAAAGGCAATTTCCCCAGGTAAGGACTGGCTGGGTGTGCTTCTGTCTCTCACAGCCCAGAGGTAGCCTTGGTGGTGTCAGGGGCAAGCCAAGTCCGGGCTGGGCACCAGCTCTGAACAGAATAGCATCACTCCCCTACTATTTGACTACTCACTAGTAACAAGTATTAAGAGACATATAATCTCAGAGTATTTACAATGCAATCCTAAGAAGAGTTATACCCTTCAGAATTTTAATGCAGAGCAGAGCTGGTCACACATAAATCCCCCCCCCCCTTTAGCACAGTGGTCTTGCAGCAGAAGGGGAGGGGTGCATCTCCTCTGAAAGTGTTGGAAGTCAGGCCCTAGTGGGTCTTTGGCAGACCCTGAGTTAGGGGATGCAAAAGGGGTTGGTCCTTCCCTGCAGCTGGTGATCTGTGGTGCCCCCTCTGGATGTCTGCTGGGGACAACAGGAGAAGCCAGATCCTTTATACTCCGCTGCAGATCTGTGGGGCTGGGCCAGGTTGGACCTTCAGGATATTAGTTAACCTTTCTGTGGGTCTCTGACTTGGGGGGCCTGCCGTCCGTAGACTGAATCTTGTATGCCCTTCTCTATGTTGACTTCCTAAGGAAGAAGGTGATCCATTATGCTGACAACTTCTGCAGTGTCATTCGCGGTATTTAAATAAATGCTAGGTTTTAAAAAACAAAAGAAAACATAATTTTAATGTGTGTAACTGTGTTTTAAGATTGTACAATTAGTCTTCATTCCCCATAGTCAGTTCTCCAAGTCAGTTAAAAAGTTAGTTAGTTAGTTTAAAAGTCTCTCTTTTCCAGTCCTCTTCACTGGGAAAGAAAATTAATTGAGAATATACCAGCATAAATAGTCAATGAATAGCCCACCCAGTCATTCAACAGTCACGAAAGCTCATACCCTGCAACAAATTTTGTTAGTCTTTAAGGTGCTATTGGACTCTTGCTCTTTTCTACTGCTACAGACAAACTAACACAGCTACCCATCTTGAGTAAATTGAGTAACTTTGTGCTTAGAAAATCTACATATTATGGCACAAGTTCAAGAGGCTTCTTTTACGGGGGGGGGGACATACTTTGTAGACAAAGGCATGGTC
>NW_015164289.1:19432-19787 GCF_001447785.1 Gekko japonicus
CTTACAAATGAAATTATGATGCCCCCATCCACCTCCCTCCCCCTCAGAGGCAAGATTTTCCTTCCATTTTTTTTCCTTCCCTGCCCAACTGAGCCACCCTAGTAATGTGTTTTTTTTCCTTTCCTGAAGAACTGGGGCTGTCCCACCCTATCAAAGTAAAATATTTTGGCTGTTTGCTCAGCCCAGGAACCTGAGGGAAGAATGAGGAGCCCCATTTAACTTTAATGACACTCAAGACGTTTTTATATTCCATATTAACAAAATATTTTATGAGTAACTTTGTGCTTAGAAAATCTACATATTATGGCACAAGTTCAAGAGGCTTCTTTTACGGGGGGGGGGACATATTTTGCAG
>NW_015164289.1:19829-32455 GCF_001447785.1 Gekko japonicus
ACTTACAAATGAAATTATGATGCCCCCATCCACCTCCCTCCCCCTCAGAGGCAAGATTTTCCTTCCATTTTTTTTCCTTCCCTGCCCAACTGAGCCACCCTAGTAATGTGTTTTTTTTTCCTTTCCTGAAGAACTGGGGCTGTCCCACCCTATCAAAGTAAAATATTTTGGCTGTTTGCTCAGCCCAGGAACCTGAGGGAAGAATGAGGAGCCCCATTTAACTTTAATGACACTCAAGACGTTTTTATATTCCATATTAACAAAATATTTTATTCAACATAGAGGGGAAGGGTCAGGTGAAATCAGGGATTGAAATTTCTAAGGTAAAATCAGTTCATCTACAGACTTCAGGTCTTATGTTTCAGGTTAATGAGAGTTTCTTAAGCTATTCAGAGCTTAAGAATCTTTATGTTGAGAGGCTTTTATTCCAGTGTTTCCCCCAAACACTTCAGTACACTTTCTATGGGTATTCTCTGACTCTTTTGGTTTCCAGAAGGCTGGTACATTCTTTCCAGTACCCAAACCCCTTCTCTTGAAATACCAGTACCCATCTTGAGTTTTTAACTGACTCTTAAGGTCTATAAAGGCAGTTTCTAACCACACCAAACCAGGGATCTCTGCACTCTTCAGAGCTATCACCCTGTTTAGAATGAGTAGGGAAATTCCGTCTCTCTCTAGATCTTTTCCTTGGCCTGAATGGAAGTCTCTTGTCTAACTACCCACTCGTCCTTGCCAGCTTTCCCCAGTTCTCCTGTCTGTGTTAAACTGCTTTCAGTCAGGGCTGAATTCCAAATGAACTATTCTCCTCAGCATGCAGCTCTCAAGTCTTTCTCTGCTCAGCTGATGCTAACTATTCATATTGCTTTTAGCAGCATGTCACTAAGACTCTCTGTTTCTGTAGAGATTAACTCTTCACAGTACTTTACCTGTTTGTACAGCACTTCTAAGCTTTTAAAACTGCAGACTGTCACAGAAATCTTTATTTTGATCTAAGAAGAGAGAGCTTAGTTTGAAATGTGAGTCCTTGTGATGCATTGTGCCCCTGAACAAGCATTGCATTGCTTTCAAGGCCCACTCTATGGGTCCTCGTCTACTATTTGGGTATTATTGCTCAGGGGGAAAACAGCAGTGAGAAGAATAAACTGATGCTCCCCTAAAGGAAGGTTAAGAACAAAAGTTGTTACATGGCATATATGCAACAATTGTAAGCCTTAAGGAAGAAATCAGCTAAGTCCATAGAGCAATAAACAAACAATACACTTTGGCTCCTTTGTAATCCATTTTAGCAGCCGATTGCTAACAGTTTTTTGTAATTTCAGACAGAACCGTTTTCGGATTCAGATTTCAGGAAGGACATAATTATCGGTATTTGGGTCCTCCAATACTGTTTCAGGATTTAGGTTTTGATTTTTCTGGGATTCCAGAATTATTCAGGTTCCATTATTCTTTATGGGGAGCTTTTGGGAGGGGGGCATTGGAGTGGCTCTTTTGGAACCAAATGACACCAAAATTTAGCCTGTCCACTAAAGACCCTCAAGTTTCAAACAAATTGGACCAAGGGTTCCAATTCTACAGGCCCCTGAACAAGGTGCCCCCAGCCATCCTAATAGCAGGGGCATGGACTGGAAGGAAAAAACAGCCTTGGAAAGGCCCTGCCCTAACAAAGAAGACAGAGAATGAGGGAAGGAGAAGGAGCCAGCCAGACCCCAGCTTTGCTCACCTGGGCTGGGAGCCCCCTTTCCCGAGCCAGGTGAGACTAGTGATGGCCAGGAGCTGCCTTCCCCAGGCCAGGAAAGATGCCTCCATCCCCCCTTCGTACCACTGCCCAGGAAACCTGTTAAAAGGAAGGAAACAGGCCTAGATACCAGCCCCAGATATTCCCAAATATTTCCACAAATATGGAATGTGAATGCCTGTATTCCCAAAAATCTTGAATACTGTCCCAGCTACATATATATAAAAATTAAAGGGTATTTTTCAGGTATATATTTGGACTGGATATATCTGAGTGCATATCCCTACCACTGGTGAGACAAAGGAATGGAAAGGGAGAGAATGACATACCTTCCTGTTATTTACTGTCATGTGAGAGACAGAAGAGAGTTGACAATGCATTCAGAGAACAGGGAGTTTCCTCTCTATATTATAAAACTAATCTTATGCAAAACACTAAAGCATGCAGAATAGTTTATACAAAACAATTCATGCTAATTTGCCTAAATCACAATCTATGACTGTTGTAGAGTTCCGCTTTTCTTGGAATGGCACGGAATTCCATGGTACAGAATTCATTTATTACACAGACTCTGGAAAACAATCAGCAAAAAGAACGCAAAAGCAAACACACAGAAATATTTACAATTGTAAGAAGGCTATGTCAAGAATTGACTACCAATGTGCCCTAACAGGCTCAACATGATTTTCCACAAAGAATTATCAGTTGAGCTCCAGAGCAGTTATCACATTCCCAACCCTTTATATTTTATTTAAAAGATACAGAAAATAAACACTGAAATGGGAAAGAAAATCCATATTTTTACCAGTTTGCAACCACACTAACTGCAACAGGATAGTTGAACTCAGGGGTAATTTCATAGAAAAAGAGGTACAGGAGCTCATTAGCATAACTCATTAGCATGACTTATTTGCATATGACCCCCCCCCCCGACATCACCAGAAGTGTGTCAGAAGGCTACACCCACCGCTCAGGCTCCACTGGATTGTTTTGGATTGCTCACTATTGGGGGGGACGTGCAGATCTGTCCTCGTAGAGGAGGGAGAGCTTGTGCCTGAATAAAACTTGCTCTTAAAGGTGCCACTGGACTGTTTTGGACTGGGGGGGGGCTCTGCAACTTAACTGGCTGCTTCTTGCTCTGAGGGCTGCTGGGAGCAGGGGGTGGGGCTTGTTGCATGTGCCCACCCCCTAGGTTCTTTACTGCCGGAGCTCCGCTCCTGTGCGCTCCTGCAGGAAATGACCCCTGGTTGAACTGTTCATGGGAGAACTAAATTGTGCCAAATGATCTTGATTGTGTGTTCTTATAGTTCAGACTTAGGAATTTACAGTGATAAAATATGGGAACTAACAACCAAAAAATGTTCCACTGAAGCAACCAAGTCTACATTTCACATAGGTTCTAATGGGTCATTTTCAAGAACATAAAAGATTGCTGTTTTGTGTCAGTTGGAATAGAATGAGCACAAGGACTTATAACTACTGAGAAGCTACTAATTTTAGCATGACTTGATATTTAAAAAGTCATTCCCAGGACAAGCAGCTACTTGCCCAGTGCTTAAAGCAACTGGATGCAATTTGCCTGTTCAGCAAATGCAGCGAACTCTATAAAAACATAAATAATAGACAAGATCATACAAAATTTAGAAAGCTTTCCCCCTCCTGCAAAATTAACCTAAGAGCAATCTATATGGGGGGGGGGGGAGCTACAAGCAGCTTTAAAAACAGCACTTTTTCTTCAAGGTGTAATGGATTTGCTATCACAAACTTTGCTTAATACTATCGTTGGGATACAAACAGAGATGTTTAATGGGAAGCAATATCAGAGCATAGGAGTCCACGGCTACGTAGTATTCTGGTATAAGGAGACCATCCTCCATATATTCCATCTGATGCAAACTTGGATTTTTATCCTGACATGAGCACACCATTAAAAAAAAATGAAAGGCATCATATTTATTTATTAGTTCAATTTATACCCTGCCCTCTCCGCCGAGGGAGGCTCAGGGCAACTTACAAAGGATAAAATATAAATAAGCAATTGTAAACATAGATAAAACCGGTTTAAAACAATCCACAAAGTGCTAGCTATATATATATATAAATACTTAAAGATGGTGGTACATTCATACCAGGGGTGGCTCTACATTACCCAAGAAAAAAATTAATCCCAGAAAGAGATGTAAAGGTTCCAGAAATTATGAAGCCACAAGGAAAAAAGCTTTCCCCCATTTCTCCTGAGAAGTTTTAATGTATGTAAACACTTATGTTGTATGAAACCTAAACTTATTCTACTGATTTAAGAACATAAAATGTATCATTTATAACTTAATTAACATATAAAGTGTTACTATTTGGCGTATTTATGAAAATTAAAAGTATAAATCCTTTTCTATAAGAAAAATTGGACGTCTACCCGGTATTTGAGAAAGAACTGCAAACTGATACACCCAATGCTTACTATAGTATATGTTGCTTAATTTTTGCCACCTGAGAGGTAGGGAAAAAATAAAAGCAGAAAACAAAGTCTATAGTGAATCAAAAGAAAGTATATATTTGGACTGAAACACACTCATGCAGTCACAATAGACAGGACTACCAGCACATTTGGATAACAAAATGCTATATTAAAAAAGCTAAACACTTGAGAAAGTTCTCAGACTTTTAAATGATATACATTTGGAATGAGTGAAATCCTGTCTTACACAAGGTTTTTAATCACTCGAAACAAACAATTTTATAGGTTTTTTTCCCCAGTGCTCCCCAAAATTTCCAGTAAATTCTTTCAGTGAATTTTTTTTTTAAGTCTTCGGACTTTTGGGTCCCAACTTTGACTTAATTAGTATTTCACCCATTATAAAAGAGAAAATACTTCTAGGTGGTTTTTATTTTCAGCTTCCCCAAATTTCCCAATGTTTCTATTGTAAAAATCTGGGGAGATTCCTCAGGGTTTTGCTCCAATTTTTTTTCCAGTTTTTTCCCCCTAGGGATTCACATCTCTAACTCATTGAATTTTTTAAAAAATGAGAATGTATGGAAGTATCAGAAGAATTTAAATCTAGGGTATTCTACACTACAATAGAATATTATGAGTTATGTACAATATTATACAGATATTAATGATAGTAATAATCAAATGGAAATACTAGATATATTGCTTACAATCAAATAAAATATACTGATATCCTTTGAAGGACTACTGGCTCTCCCCTATTTTTAAAACTGTCATACCACTGAAAAAGTAGATGTTGTTTAGTTATTTATTAAATTTATATCCCACTCCCTCTCCCCTGAATGTGACTCAGGGTGGTTAACTGCATATAAAATACAGCTGATAAAAACAGTACAAATAAACTTTAAATGATTAAGGCAGCAAGATTTTTATTAAGAGATGGCTACCAGTCTCCTTGTAG
Organism: Gekko japonicus; assembly: GCF_001447785.1. Classification (NCBI taxonomy): domain Eukaryota; kingdom Metazoa; phylum Chordata; class Lepidosauria; order Squamata; family Gekkonidae; genus Gekko; species Gekko japonicus. Next base: position 24,975 of record NW_015164289.1, read on the forward strand.
TTCACTATCAACTGAATAAGAAACATCATGGCCACAATGTAACAGAGAGTGAAGTGTCCTTAATTCTGATGAATTTCCGCATGCCTTCACTCTGTGTGGGACAGTGGCCAATGCCTTGAGAACTGAACTTACGATTTCCTGGTTTACTGTTCACATTCTTAGCTGCAACACTATCAGCTATTTAGATCGCCCATCTTGCTGTAGATTAACTACACACCAAAGATTTCCATAGACAAAGAATGCCAATTTTTCTAACCTTTCACCTCCTCACCTGAGAATTATTTTGCTTATTCGGAATGCCTTTTTTTCTTTCCTTATTAAATCCCAAACTAAGTATACAAGTAGTATGACAAATGAAAACTAATTTAGTCCTCAGAATTTTAGGCTTCATGAACTTCATAAACTCCAACATTAAATATGAAGCACCTTGCAAGACAACAGATTGCAAATTTAAAATTAGATTCTGGTGGGAGGCTGTTATCATCAGATCTATATTTTCTGCTGGAAGCTAAGCTTTAAAGACTGAAAATTGGAGGCAAGAGCCAACCAATAGCATGTCCTTTGCTTCCCAAAACAAAACAGCTGTCCACTGAAACAGATCTTCTCTCAGACTCAAATGACATAGGATAGCAACAGACCCATGTGTTAGCACCCATACCTGTCCTAACCTCTTCTGCACCTCTTCCCTTAAATACTTTCCTCCCAGCCAGGCTCTCTTCTGATATTGGAGCCCAATGAGGAACAAATGAGACCAGGGGAGTGGCTGCAGATCAGGTAAACTGAAAGTAGGACAGAATTTAGCTCTGCAGCTTTTCTATTAGCCCCCAAACCCACTTTATGTGTGACAGAGAGAGACCTGGGCTTAAGAACATGGATCTGAGGCAGTATAATTGTCAGTCTCCTGAATGTGATAAAGTGAAAAACTATAGTTACTTCACTGATCCAATTTGCTTTTTCTTTAATTAAAATATATTAAAGTTTCAAAATAAGCTATATTCTTTGACATTTTACAAAAAAATATAGCTTTTTCCCATTTTAAAAGTTAGACGACTGTAGCAAGGCATTTCATTTTGTAATCCACTCTGACCATATTAAAGTGAAAAAATGAATACTTAAAATGCCCTGCAGGCAATTCCGAGGAGAAAGCACTTAATTCTTTTGCTTTATATAACGACACATTACTTTCTCCTTCCAAAATCTGCATGCCAGGCAGCCAAGGTCTGTACAAAATACATTCAACAGACATACCTTACAAGGCAGTACTGGTACCCAGCACTACTTTCTCCGAGAAGTGGGAAATTGAGATGTATAGAATTGCAAATGCTATCAAAATGAACAGTTGCGGGAACTGCAGAATCTGTCACCACTTGCCACTCAAAGACTCCATTACTGCCTTGTGGGAGCCTGTGAATATATGCCAAAAACGTGGTTGGGAAGGGGAGAGGGGGAAGGAAAAAAAGGATTAGCCAAATTGGATACATAATTTCACTTTCATCACTTACTTCACAGACATGACAATATCAACACTTAGGTGTATTATAATTATTCCTCTACACTTCTAAAAATGTAGGAATTTATTGGGGTGGGAAGGGTGATGAAAATATTATAGAACATGATTGATATACAAGCAACTTACGTGATATGATATGATATGATATGATATGATATGATACTAACTCAAATATTAAACTGCTTTTGCATCCTTTACTTAATTGAGAGCCAAGTGAAAGGGGAAAAGAGGAAAGAGAGGCAGACAAAAAGAAGACACCCCCAGGAAAGAAGGCACTTCTACACCATCTTCATGGATTCTTTCAGTGGCTCTCTGTACCAACTTCAGTGATCAAAGAAAAGGGCAGGAAAGGACTCTTTTGAAATGTTTCTGCGTTGACAAAAGTTCAGGATGCAAATTGAATGAAAAAAGGGCAGTAACTGAAGGAACTGGTTTAACTGGCTTCTGTGAAAAGAAATTGCACAATTAAATGCATAACTAAGAGTATAGGCAGAGCTTCCTTACTTCAAGAATGGAGATCTGTATACAGCCTGGTTCTGCACAGACTCTTTCATTAAAGACAACAGCTGAACAAATTTGACACTGGCTTCTGAACCAGACTTTTATATATTCTGCTGCTTTATGGATGTTGTTCATCATTTTAGAATCTATTCATACTCTCAAGAAGTTGAGGACTGAATTTATTAGATATTTTTTTAAAAAACCTATTCCTCATCTCTGCACTATAGCATAAGACCAGGGGGGCAGGCAGAAGAGAAACATCAGTTAATCAAGCCCACCAAATATAAACAGCATGATCTGCAGCTGCACACATGTGCTGGCAAAGCTAGCTTTAGTTTTGGGCCAGGGAACAAGCTGATAGAGGCAGAGATTATGACTGTGCCCTTCTAGTGAAAGACACAGCATTTAAATGCCTGTATTTCCCTATTGTCCATTAATATTAACATAGTGGAGGTAGGGTTGCCAATCCCCTGATGGGGGCAGGGGTTCCCCACTTTCTGGCCCCCCAATCCACCACCAGCCAGCTGGGCAGTGATGGGAGCCTCGCCCCCAAAAAGCCCCGTCATGCCTGATGCAATGCTTGAATTAAACTGTTTGTGAGACAGGTGTTACTACCTCATATTGTTTAGCTCTCTATGTTCTGGCCAGGAGGTGAGGGGTTGATTGGAAGGGAAAGCACTGCTCATATCGCCATAGGGAGGCCTATCACAAGGTTGTATATTTTGTTCCTATTAAATGGTATGTTGTAAAGAAGCAAACAAACAAAAAAGCTCAGTGATGTGGCATGTAAGGCAACAGCCTTCTATTAAGACAGGTTCTTAAGCGCCATGAAGGGGGAATGAAGGAAAGTATTTTATATTTTATTTGGGGCAGGGAATATAAGGAAAGGAGTTTCTTTGTCACTGAGGTTTGGAAAAACTGTTCCTAGAATAACAAAAAAATATTCAGACTAAAAAAAAAAGCTAAAAAGGAGTCATAAGAAATAACCATAGGGGAAAACCCATTGATGCCTTTCCTCCCAGAAATATGGCAGCAAGCACTATCCTGGTGAATGTTTCAAAGATCACTGAAAAATAATAAATTCAAAATGGCTTGCATTTTACTTGCTTGTTTTCAGTTTTGCTTCTGTAGGATTCATCGAATGCGAAAGGGTTACGAACATTTTGCTTAATTTTAGTTCTCTTCCTTCTGCTTTGTTTATCTCTCCCCTCCCTTTCCTTAAACTGCTGCTGAGTGCTGAAAAGGAGTTCATGAGTTGCCCAGAAGCTGGCAGAAATTAATAACATGAAACTCATTTATATTGAAATAGACTCATTATCATGCCAGCTGCCAACAATTTACCAAGAATCATGATGGCAAGCAAAGGTCTTACAGCCAAGCTTCCCTTTCCTTCTTCCACCTGCATCCTGTACTCAGCCATTAAAGAAAAAAGGCTTTGAAATATATTTGGTAACAGAAAAGGCTGCTTTGTAAATGGTGCTTTGAAAGATAAATTTTAGACTGATGGTACGGCACTTTCCATGAATATAAGCCTCATGCAAGCAGCTCTTCCAAACAACATTTTAGCAAATAAGAGATCTTAATTTAAAACATTTTCTTCTAATCACATTATGCCCTGTCTGTGAAGATCCTATTTCCTAAGCCACTGATGAAGCCAGCTGACTTTAGAGAGCAGGATCAAGCTCTTGGGATCCTAATGTGTGAAACCTATAGAAACTAAACTGAAAGAGGAAGATATGTTTCCGGTTTGGAAACAGGGATGTTTGACTCTCCCAGCATGCCCCTTGAGAGATTACTAGCACTCAGTTTGCCTGAAAAAGACTATACATTCATAGTCAAAACTTTTATAAACAAAATGCCTTTGCCAGGAACATAACATTCAAAACTTTTACCTCACAAGTTGGGTCATGTCACTTCATGGCTCTCAATTAATAAAGGAACTCTAAGAAATGCCAGTCTTAAAAGCACATTGTTCTATAGATTTTACAGGCAATGTGGTGCAAATAACTGATTCTGGCTCTCAGCCACAAATGGCAGACAGGGGAAAACCTCTCTCATGAGAAGAGGGCATTAGACTGAACAGCTGAGAGATCCCTTTCATATGGCAATTGAGAATTTTATTTAGCTGGAGGGCAACTTTGCTTAGATGTGCTGCTCCTCTTTCAAAACTCTCCCAAGAGTAAAAAGAGCACCAGAAAAAAGCACAAATCCCTGGCCACACTGTTTCCTCTCCAGTGCCACCAATTTATATTACAACAGATTTTTAGACTTCCTGATCCACAGCCTTTATTAATATCAAGTGAGGTTTATAAGCAAGAAGGATCCTCTTAGGAACGTACAGAGGTGACTTTGAATCTCAAGAATGGGATCCATTGCTTCATTTTATAAATCAAGTCCAAGTCTGAAAGAAGGGAAATGATTTATTCCCTCAGCCAAATGGGGAAGTAATACTTCTATGACGGCTGTGTAAGTAATCTTGGCTAGGTGTATGCAGCACCACTTATATTCATTGATACATTAAAAGATGCATGTGTCAAATACGCAGTCAATTTTACTTTTGAGGAGGCTTTCAAATCTATATTACTACATTAAAACAAATCACAACTGTCCAGAAATAGTTAAATTACTGATGAGGTTATTAATATTAATAATAATAATAGGAAATGGTATTAAAACAGTAAAACCATAAAATTAAGCCATATCTGCCACAAATCAATCATGACCAAACACCACTAAGTACTAAAAATGGTATTAAAACATAAAAAGGTCAGATGAAGAAGCTCAACAAATTATTTGCAAAATTTGGGAAACCTTCTTATGCTTTTAAAATAAAATTTGACCTTTTATTTTACCTTTCATATGCTAAGTGCTCCCAGCTGTACCACTTCAGTACGAGTACCTACTTAGCCTTCTAATTTTTTCAAAAAGCTGACAAACGCCAGCAATCATATCCCATTTGGGGAATCATTGCGGCTGCTTTGTTTTTGTTTTCCCTTTTCTCTTTAATTTTTTGTTATGTGCTCTTCTGTTCTTTGTGGAGACATGCATAGATGGTTCATTTAACACTAAGACATAACACTCAAAAGCATAACACTCAAAAGCACCCTTCAATCCATCACATGGAAAGGATCCTGGATCTACACTAAGAAATAAGCTTATTCTTTTTGGTTGTTTAGGTAAAGGTAAAGTTAAGAACACATTTTGAGATGCTGGTGTGCAGGTGCACCTCCTACAAAATTCTTACAAAATACTGTGCTGAGAATTAGTATTGCTCATGGATGGAGCTATGGTAGAGCTTTCAAAGTTCATGGCATAACCACCTTCTCTTTCTGTGAACGCATGCACAGGATAGCAAGGTATGCACAACAAAGATGCTGAAGAAATGTTTATTGCAAACAACAGCTTACATTAATCTTAGAACAAAGTTTGAGTTCAGTGGCACCTTTAAGACCAACAAATGTAAGAATATGCAAAATTTAGATGCAGATATGTAAGAGATTTAAATATTTGGAATGTAATAAATATGTTTAAAACTGATAAATAAAAATTATTTTTTTAAAAAGACTTTGTTGGTCTTAAAGGTGCTATTGGCCTCAAACTTTGTTCTGCTGCTTCAGACCAAGACAGCTACCCACCTGAATCTAAGATAATAGAAGAGTTAACAACAGATGTGAGAACTAAGTTTTGAGTCCAGTGGCACCTTTAATACCAGTTCAAAGTTTATTGCATGTAGCCAATGGCCATCACATATGAAAGATTAAAAAACAGTACAAAGATTGACGATACATTTAAAAGAAAATTAAAATATATAGATGAAGTATGAGTTACTTATGCATCTTGACTCTTAACACAGTAACTTCACAAATAGTAGCCTTAAAAAGTCATGTGTTACATCACTGAATTCAGTCAAACCTCACTAAAACAGGAAGGAAGGAAGGAAGGAAGGAAGGAAGGAAGGAAGGAAGGAAGGAAGGAAGGAAGGAAGGAAGGATAGTATTGTTTAGAAAATACAGCCATCTTTCCCAGGCATACTCATCTCATCATGGAAGTTTTGCAAAGAAAATTTCAGATAAATCTGTCAAATAAATTATTCCTCCAGCATGAACATCAATCCCACACAAATCTATAAATAGAAAGATAATTATCCCTTGTATTTCTCTGTAACTGACATGTCACATCCTCCAAACAACAATTAAAATTGGCACAACCATAAACAAGAGTTAATAAGAGCTGATAGAGAAGGCAACATATTGACAGAACCCACAGGGAATACCCCTCTGGGTGAAGCATTACTTATTGTTAATTTTTTTAAATAAGTATCAACAGCTAGCCATATGAGTCTGTTGTAGTAAAACAACCTTAAAGACAAATACTTACATTATGGCATAAGCTTTTGTGAGTTAGAGCCTTCTTTGTAGGATGCATGAAATATTACCATCAAGCATCTAGGGGTACATTAGTACAATCAAAAGGGCCTTTTATTGCAAAATGAAGCCCCATCCATGCTGGTGGCTGGGCGGGACCTGGCAACCCTAAACTACAAGAGTAAGCAATCCAATAAATAAGCATGTTACCATGCAGAACATTATCTACAACTGCTCCTGGAAAATTATCCTTCTCTCTCAGGCCTGGGGTGGTGGTGGCAAGTTTTCCAACCTGCCCTGAAGCTACAAAGTTTCAGTTCTCCCAAAGAATAGCAGCAAAATTGCTAATGAGATCACATCTTGCTAGTTTTGAAAGTCCTTTACAGGTTTTGATTCTGGGTACAGTTTAATGGGCTTATTGTCATCTTTTAAATCCTAAACAGTCTGGGACAAGAATACTTAATCTTATATTATTTATTTATTTATATATTATTATATATTATTATCTATATACTAATTCCAACAGAAGGCGTGTTGTGTGGATACTTATTTCCACTAACAGGAGGCTCACTCTCCCCCAACAGCTTTTCCTAAATAGTCAGTAGACTTCCTGTGTCTGCAGAAAAATCCAAGAAGTAAAAAAAATCCCTTCAGGGAGGGTTGAATTCCCCCCAATACCTTTTGAAATGGCCTCTGCAGGGATCTAACTCCAGGCATCAGCGGTGAGGGAGAGATTAGAACGTTCAGGGTGGGGGGGCTTCTAACTGGCTCTGTCAGTAAAAGGGTGGGGGAAGGGCCATTTTTTGGCCTCGGAGGGAGGGAAGGAGGGAGCCTTGGGGCCAGGCCTGACAAAGGGTTGCCAGTGCCAGCCTGGGGAATCCCTAGAGGTTTTGAGGTGGACCGTAAGGAAGGAGGGCTGGGTTTGGGGAAGGGAGAGGCCTCACCTGGGTATAATGCCACAGAGTCCACCCTCCAAAGCAGCCATGTTCTCCAGGGAGACAGATCTCTGCTGTCTTGAGTTCAGTTGTAATTCTGGCATGGTGGTCCTCTAGGCCCCACTTAGAGGTTGGCACCCCTAGGCCTGGCAGCAGTTTAGGGTTGCCAGG
>NW_015164289.1:32996-33299 GCF_001447785.1 Gekko japonicus
AAGAGTGTGAGAGTGGTAGGGGGAGACAGGAGGAAGCAAAAGCGTGAGGAATAGGATAACCATCCCGCAAGTTTCTTGCGGGTCTCCACTTGTTTATTATAATAGCAAAGACCGAATATCTTTGGATACTTAATTCCAGTGACTGGAGCTGTGAGCAGGCAAGACAGATCTTTATACAAACCTGAAAACAGTCTTATGTTTGCAGAAAAATGTGAAACCTTAAAAAAATACATTTGGGGGGGTTAAAAAAGCTGAAATGATTTTAAAAAAGAGTGCCTGTAGTTCTAAGCAACAGATTCCCTA